>NC_092093.1:68993784-69073784 GCF_045679555.1 Salvelinus alpinus
TTTGGAGTGTTTTCAATCCTAATCTGTAAATTATATGCATATTCTACGATCTGGACCTGAGAAAGAGTCTGTTTACCTTGGGAACTTTATTTTTAAAAATAATAATAATCTGACCCCTAGCGTCAAGAAGTTAAGTTCCTGTATGTTATTGTGATAACACCATGAGTCGTTAATCATAAGGCATACACCCTCGCCCTTCTTACCAGAGAGATGTTTGTTTCTGTCGGCGCGATGCATGAAGAAACCGGGTGGCTGTACCGACTCTGACAACATATCCCGAGTTAGCCATGTTTCCGTGAAACAGAGAATGTTACAGTGAAACAGAGAATGTTACAATCTGTGATGTCTCTCTGGAAGGCAACTCGTGCCCTAATTTCGTCCACCTTGTTATCTAGAGATTGGACATTGGTGAGTAATATGCTCGGGAGTGGTGGACGGTGTGCTCGCCTTCTGAGTCTGACCAGCAGGCCGCTCCGTTTGCCTCTCCCGCGACCGCGTTGTTTTGGGTCGGCCTCTGGGATAAGATCTCATGTCCAGGGTGGAGGTCCGAATAAAGGATCTGCTATGGGAAAGACATTCCTGGTCGTAATGTTGGTAAGTTGTCATCGCTTTAATATCAAATATGCTCTTCCAGGTTGTATGTAATAACACTTGAGATTGCCTGGGCTAACAATGTAATAAATAATACATTAAAAAAATAACTGCATAGTTTCCTAAGGACCTGAAGCGAGGCGACCATCTCTGTCGGCACCATCTTGTCGGCGCCCAGAAAGACTCACAGTCGTAATTACTACCAAAGGTGATTCTAACATGTATTGACTCAGGGATCGGAATACTTGTGTCACGCCTATTCCTGCTCCCTCTCTCCGTGGTGCGACATCGCCGGTCTACTAACTACCGGCCCTGACTTCCTTATTACGCACACCTGTTCCCCATCATTACACACACCTGGTACTATTCCATTGCTAAAATCTTTACAAGACTGCTGATCTTCCCATGCTTCTCCTCTGATGCAGGTATCTTCACAGCACCAGTGAGAGGGGCTATACCCGGCCAAAACATAGAAACAAAGAACATAGAGTTTCCCACCCGAGTCACACCCTGACCAACCAAACATAGAGAATAAAAAGATCTCTACGGTCAGGGCGTGACAGTTACCTGTCTAACAGAACACAGAGTGTGTTCTTTAATGAAAGCCTTTACAACATAATCCAGGTAGAATCAGAAATTTCCCAGGGCAGCTGTTTAGGCCCCTTAGTAAATATTGAAAAAAAGCCAGTGGCATGTCATTAGTTGAGTAAAGCCAGTGTGTCTAGGTATGCGGATAACTCAACACTTCAGCGAGTCAAATTACTGCAACACTTAACAAAGAGCTGCAGTCAGTTTCAGAATGGGTGGCAAGAAATATATATTAGTCCTAAATATTTAAAAACTAAAAGCATTGTATTTGGGACAAATCAATCGCTAAAGCCGTAAACCTCAAATAAATCTTGTAATGAATAATGTGGAAATTGAGCAAGTTGATGTAACTAAACTGCTTGGAGTAACCCTGGATTGTAAACTATCAAAGTTAAAACATGTTGATGCAACAGTAGCTAAGATGGGGAGAAGTCTGTCCATAATAAAGCATTGCTCTGCCTTCTTAACAACACTATCAACAAGGCAGGTCCTACGTACAGGCCCTAGTTTTGTCGCACCTGGACTACTGTACAATCGTGTGTTCAGGTGCCACAAAGAGGGACTTAGGAAAAATACAATAGGCTCAGAACAGGGCAGCACATCTAGCCCTTAAATGTACATGAGAACTAACATGAATAATAGGCATGTCAATCTCTCATGGCTCAAAGTAGAGGAGAGATTTACTTCATTACTACTTGTTTTTATAAGTATTGACATGCTGAATGCACCGAGCTGTCTGTTTAAACTACTAGCACACAGCTCGGACACCCACGCATACATGAGGTCGACCGATTATGATTTTTCAACGCAGATCCCGATACCGATTATTGGAGTACCAAAATAAGCCGTTACCGATTAATCGGACGATTTTTATTTATTTATTTGTAATAGTGACAATTACAACAATACCGAATGAACACTTTTATTTTAACTTAATACATCAATAAAATCAATTTAGCCTCAAATAAATAATGAAACATGTTCAATTTGGTTTAAATAATGCAAAAACAAAGTGTTGGAGAAGAAAGTAAAAGTGCAATGTGCGCCATTTAAAAAAGCTAACGTTTAAGTTCCTTGCTCAGAACATGAGAACATATGAAAGCTGGTGGTTCCTTTTAACATGAGTCTTCAATATTCCCAGGTAAGAAGTTTTAGGTTGTAGTTATTATAGGAATTATAGGACTAGTTCTCTCTATACCATTTTCTATTTCATATACCTTTGACTATTGGATGTTCTTATAGGCACTTTAGTATTGCCAGTGTAACAGTATAGCTTCCGTCCCTCTCCTCGCCCCTACCTGGGCTCGAACCAGGAACACATCGAAAACAGCCACCCTCGAAGCATCGTTATCCATTGCTCCACAAATGCCGCGGCCCTTGCAGAGCAAGGGGAACAACTACTTCAAGGTCTCAAAGCGAGTGGCGTCACCGATTGAAACGCTATTAGCGCATACCCCGCTAACTAGCTAGCCATTTCACATCGGTTACACCAGCCTAATCTCGGGAGTTGAGTCATAAAAGTCATAAACAGAGCTCAATGCTTGAAGCACAACGAAGGGCTGCTGGCAAACGCACGAAAGTGCTGTTTGAATGAATGCTTACGAGACTGCTGCTGCCTAGTCAGCCTGCTCTAAATATCAAATCATAGAATTAATTATAACATAATAACACACAGAAATACGAGCCTTGGGTCATTAATATGGTCAAATCCGGAAACTATCATTTCGAAAACAAAACGTTTATTCTTTCAGTGAAATACGGAACCGTTCCATATTTTATCTAACGGGGTGGCATCCCTAAGTCTGAATATTGCTGTTACATTGTCCAACCTTCAATGTTATGTCAAAATGATGTACAATGCTGGCAAATTAATTACGGTCTTATTTAGGAATAAATGGTCTTCACACAGTTCGCAACGAGTCAGGCGGCCCAAACTGCTGCACATACCCTGACTGCTTGCACGGAACGCAAGAAAAGTGACACAATTTCCCTAGTTTAAAAAAAGTGATGTTAGCAGGCAATATTAACTAAATATGCAGGTTTAAAAATATATACTTGTGTATTGATTTTAAAGAAAGGCATTGATGTTTATGGTTAGGTACACATTGGTGCAACGACAGTGCTTTTTTTGCGAAAGCGCTTGTTAAATCCTCACCCGTTTGGAGAAGTAGGCTGTGATTCGATGAGAAATTAACAGGCACCGCATCGATTATATGCAATGCAGGACACGCTAGATAAACTAGTAGTATCATCAACCATGTGTAGTTAACTAGTGATTATGTTAAGGTTGATTGTTTTTTATAAGATTTGCTGCACTCGCGTAACAGGTCAGCAGGTCAGCCTGCCACACAGGCTCCTCGTGGAGTGCAATGTAAGGCAGGTGGTTAGAGCGTTGGCCTAGTAAGCGGAAGGTTGCAAGATCGAATCCCCAAGCTGACAAGGTACATATCTGTCGTTCTGCCCCTGAACAAGGCAGTTAACCCACCGTTCCTAGGCCGTCATTGAGAATAAGAATGTGTTCTTAACTGACTTGCCTAGTTAAAAAGGTTAAAAAATAAATAAATAAATAAAAAAATGGAAGAAAAAATAAAATAAACGGCCACAATCGGTGTCCAAAAATGAAGATTACCAATTGTTAATGAAAACTTGAAATCGGCCTTAATTAAATCGGCCATTCCGATTAATCGGTCGCCCTCTAATGCATACCCCCAGGTCTCTTCACAAACTTAAAGTCCAGAACAGACTAAGGGAGGCACACAGTACTACATAGAAAATGTCCCATGTAGCCATGGCTCTAATTTCAAACGAATCACCAGCAACTGGACACGGACATTTTAGAAGATACATGTTTTGAATTGAGAACAAAGATTGTATCGCCAAGTTAAGGTTGGTCTAAAATTCTCTGTGTTACACCAAACAGTACCTATCTGGTAATGGCCAATGGACCATCACATTAGCCCGGAACAATAGCAACTTCCCTGTATATTGTATCAGCTAGTGTGCAATGTGATGACCCTCCCACTCTGTCTGCCAAATTCTCTTTTTGCTCTTGTTTTCCTTAATGGGATGTCAGTGGGCGGAGCCGGGAGGGACATCAGCGAAATTATAAATACACCTTTCCCCCATTCATTGAGGAGACTCTCTTCACGCAGACACACTGTATTTTTGGTTGTGGCTTGTTTGTTTTGGCACCTCTCCTCATTATCACCATCTACGCACACAACTACTCACACACCATTGTTAATTGTATGTAGTAATTTAGTTAATATATTTGGTTATTCCTTGGTCTCCCTTTTTGTTATGGGCTACGAGCTGGTTCGTGGGTGCTCATCTGGGATCATAAGGTTGGTTCCTAGACATTTTGGTGTATAGTATTTTGTTGCATTATGATTGGTCCTGTAGGAACTTCTCTACCATAGTCACTCCCCTGACAGATTTGCTGAAAGCTAATGCGGTGTACGTCTGGTCTCCTCAGGCTTTTCAAGATGCAAAGAGGTTGCTTACCTCAGCTCCGTTGCTGGCTGCTCCTTCCCTGGATTTTTCATTCACCCTGCAGGTGGATGCAGGTGCAGTCCTGCTGCAAGCAGATGTGTCCGGTGTTGCGAGGCCTGTTTAGTTTATTTTCCAAGAAGTTTAACCATTATCAGTTGAAGAAGCGCTAGCACTCATATGGGCGCTACAACACTGAGGTGTATGTCGGGTGTAGTACCTATTGTGGTCTACACCGACCATAACCCTCTCACCTTCTTGAGGTCTATGATGTGTCCTAACCAGATGGTTTGTATTTACAGGCATTCCATCTCAATGTGAAGCATGTAGATGCTGACGTGTTCTCTCGTGCGCCCTGTTCCTGAACGCGTCTGGTCCTATTGATCCGTGGACGCGCGTGGTCCCTGAGGTTGTATGTCGTCCATGTGACTGGCCACTGCTTATTGTGTTGTCTTGTTGCTCCTGTTTTCTGTTCCCTGCTGTCCTCTTTTCTCTCAAAGGTTGCTTCCTGTGCTCAAAGGTTGCTTCCTGTGCTCAAAGGTTGCTTCCTGTGCTCAAAGGTTGCTTCCTGTGCTCAAAGGTTGCTTCCTGTGCTCAAAGGTTGCTTCCTGTGCTCAAAGGTTGCGGAGGATGAGGTTGGCTGGGGCCGTGGGGTAGCGTTAACAAGCGCATTATTTTATTTTTGTTTGGGTGGTGCGGAGGGTCATCAGCGAAATGGGACACACCTGGGCTCGGGTATGTCCCGGGGATACATACCTTTCCCTGATTCATTGAGGAGACTCTCCACGCACACACTTTTTTTTGTGCCTTGTTTGTTTTGGCACCTCAACACCCCTCATTATCACCATCTATGCAGGCAACCACTCACACTACTGATTACTGACTACACACACCATTGTTGATTGTATATAGTTACTTTAGTTAATACATTTTTGTTATTCCTTGGTCTCTGCGTTGTCTCCCTTTTTGTTACAGGCTATGAGCCGGTTTGTGGTAATTACTGGTATTATCTACACTGGCTGTCTTATTTCCTGCCTCCAAAATGTGGTAGATGTTTTAAAACAGGTGGGATCTCCCGGACTGAAGTTCACAAATGTGGTCAAATGTGGTCATGTGACATGTAACGGTCCAACGTAAAACAATGGCCGCAGTCCAAACATTTAATTTGAGGGCTGAGGGGATAGGGTGTGTCTTAAGTGGACACTTCTGACGAGTATACACTTCCAGGGCAAGGGAGGAAGGAATGATTTTTAAAAATGGACCACCCTTGGTCGTAAATTAATCATTCGTTCATCCCAAGATGAATGTGTTTCAGCCACCGGTGGCTTGTGGGTGCTTTGTGCTCCATTCAATTGAGTGCATGTCTACTTATATTAAATACACACCTACTGTATGATAGCTAGTAAATTAATTAGCTAACTAACATTAGCCTGCCTAGCTGGAACTTCTGTAGGGAAATGTTTAATTTCTACAACTTCCAAAATATTTTTTTTGCTACCAGGTAAAAAGTAATTTATTTGGATTCATTTTTACTTACACTTATGTTGACTTCTCCGTTGATGTTTAAGGTTTTGCTGACTTAGCGGATGTACAATCGTCTAATTGAATTATGGGGAGTTTCAGGCCCTGGAGTGAACATAAATTGTACACTCTCGAAAATGAAGGCTGAGGGGTTTATGTTGCAAACTTCCCTTGCTTGGCTAATCATTTGGACCACCCTCCAAGATGGCTGACGGGGATTTCCCCAACGGCATAAGGTGAGGGTAAGTGGACGAGGGTGTGTCTTAAATGTGGCCCACAGGCCAGTCCCTCCAGGATTTCGCCCCCCAAAATTGTGATTTCTGCAGCCATAAACGCTTGATTTTGTGGTAGCTTTTCTGAAATTCTGCAATACATTTTGAGATTTTTTTCACGTTAATTTCATATAAAGCAATAAGTCATATGTGCTCAGTTTTTGGACGATTTTCAGCAGAATACATAAATACAAAAACTATTAGAAACATCTAAAGTGCTCAATTCTGTTTATTTTCCTTAACAGCTCTGTCATAATCCACTCACATATTCACTCTCTCTCACACACACACCTCTCCATCAGGCTTGGGGCTTGCTATCAACACGAGATGCACCTTCCATTCCTACTCACTCTCTCTCTCTCAAAAAACCCCCAAATAGATTCAAAGCTTATCATTCACTTTCAATTTGAGGATCGATATTTCTTTGTAATAAGTTGTCTTCAAAATTCTTGAGATTGTGATTTTTTTTCCTGAAAGGGTCGTATGGGAGATAAAGAACAGAACACGTAAAAATAGAGTTGTGGTTGATTATTCAATTTCTAAAAATCCAGAAAGATTGTGCTTTGGTGATCCGTATTACGTTTTACAGAGTTAAAACGGCAATGCTAACAAATTGCACTTTGTGCTTTGAGCAGCGCTCTCCATAGACAGACTGGGGAGAGCAGAGTGACGACCACCCTACTAAAGCCAAGGTTAGCAGAGTAAAACGCCACTCACCTTGATTCTTTCAGCGCTTGCCACAGTCTTCCCTGCTACCGCTTCAGTCATGGTTATCTGCCGCTGCTAAGAGAACTGTTCTGACATTCAAATATGCTTTGCTGATTTGAAGTGACTGTTGATTGACGACTTTCTCTAGTTTCCAAAAACATTTGGAAATTGTTTCGCACTGTAGTTAGCTGTTATTTTGGTTGGCAAATGAGATTGATTTCTGTTCATTGTACTGCCTGTCAGCCATCAACAATCACCCATCATCTTCGCACGTGAATACGCTGACAGGCCAGCGGAAAAAACTTTGTTGAAGTGTGGTAGGATTGGGACATTTCCCACCGTAACAGTGCAGTAATTGGTCAAAATTACGAACCCGCTTTTGATTGGACCCTTTTATGCGCTAAAAGTGCGGAAACTGGTCAAAATTGCGAGTCTCGTATAATATGCGCTGATTGGTTGATTTTGCATTGAATTATGCGATCGCAGAATCCTGGGGACGGGCAGGCAATATGCAACAACAACTGCACATGCCCAGCTAGTTAAAGCTGATGGTGCATTTGTCATCTGTGCTCAGAAGCAGCAGTGTTGTGTCAGAACCACTAGAGGGTGATCTTGCCCTGGATTCAGACTGGTTCTGAGTCCTCTCTCCAGAGACAGGTCTAGAGGCACATTGCGCGTGGGCTACACAGTGGTTACACTGAAGTCTTATATGAGCTGAAATTGACCCAAAATGTATTATTCTTCATTGGTCATTCTTAAAAAACGTCATTATGTGTGCTGTCTGAAGCGTTGTACCAGCAATATATAAGTATTTTGTTTATAACTAACCATAAACTTCATGGAGCACATCCAGGGTTGAGTAAATTCCTTTCTAAATGTAATCTGTTAGTTACTAGTTACCTGTCCAACATTGTAATCAGTAACATAACTTTTAGATTACCCAAATGTAGTAACGTAATCTGATTACTTTTGGACTACATTACACTTAAAGGAAATTTTAATAGTCTATTTCTAAAAAATAGGAATATGTATTTCCAATGACATCATCGGTGTACATCATGTGATTTTAATCAATTTATGAGTAGGCATTGGCTACTAATTGGTTGATGATGACATTGGAAACACTTATCCTCCTACAAAACATAGAAACATCTTTTTCACATAACGTTGATGTTGGGGTGGTGCTGGAGATAATGAATATGAAGTTGAAACATGGTGAAATGTCCCTTTAAGAGGCATTAGACGAAGATTAAAAGGATCCACTAAATGCATTTGGTGTGTCATCACAGTGGTCTTTGACTTGTGGTCAGACTCCCTCAGGTCGAACAAACTTCAACTTGCGCCTTTTTTAAATGCTGAATTGAATGTCATTGAGAAAACAGAAAGGTGTCATAATGTTGTTGTTTTTTGCAAACATCTGTTCTGAATTTGAAAGTAATCCAAAAGTA
This sequence comes from Salvelinus alpinus, assembly GCF_045679555.1. NCBI lineage: Eukaryota > Metazoa > Chordata > Actinopteri > Salmoniformes > Salmonidae > Salvelinus > Salvelinus alpinus. The sequence goes on from NC_092093.1 coordinate 69,002,402, forward strand.
TCTGTACTCTGATTACAGTATTGTAGCTGGTAACGTACCAGATTACAGTTACAGGATGCCATACTTACTTCCTTTCTGTTTTTCCTGAGGGATGGGGCAGGAGGGCAGATTTCACAACATATATTGTATAAAGAGTGTGTGAGCGTAGAGGCCTACATCACCTCCTAAGCCCCCCTCAGAACACAGAGAGGGTGGGAGGTTCATTGTGTGGGGGGGGGGGGGCAGGGCTGGATGTCAGAGATATGAGGCCTTTTTCAGCAGTGTTGTTTTAGTCAATTGGAAAAGCATTGTCAGACATCTCTTTCTTCATGGGATATGTGAAGACTCGGGTCAGTGAGAGCTTTGGTCTTCCTCAAAAGTATTTTCTAGGTTCCTTACTTCCACTCTTCTCTCAGATCCTCTCCTCCAATGTGTGTTACAAAGGAGACGAGGAGAGGGGACACGAGGAATCAAGGAAAGACTTTTGAGAATGAGCCCAGGTCTCCAACATGAATGTTCTATCCACTCAGAGCTGATACATTATTGACCATATTTCTCTTGTAATATATATTAATCTCTATCCCATCCCTCTTCATGTCTCTCTCCAGCCCCCACCCCCTCCTCTTTCTGTCTCTTTCTCTCTCTCTCTCTCCCACACACACACTCACACTGCACACACACAGTGGCGGAAGCTGAGGAGGTGCATATGATATTGAAAAGAGGAACCATTACGCAACCACTTCTCTGAACAGGAAGTGGCATCATCTTGCATTGGGGGGGAGAGAGAGAGAGCGGGAGACCATTGAGGTGAGATTGACACATGGATATAATGTGTGTTAAAGGTGAGAGTTCTATTGAACAAAACAGGCTTGCTTCAAAACCACATGTTCATGCCATGACTGTTAATTTTGTTTGTGTGTGTGCGTGTGTGTCTGTGTGTGTCTGTGTGTGTCTGTGTCACTGCACCAGTCCGACTCCAATCTGGTTTCTCAGTTCCCCCCCCCTCCTTTCCTTGCCCAGCACCTTCTTCTTATTGGATGACCTAGTGGGGTTGCCAAGGAAACATCTGTGGTGGGACGAAATGTGGGGTGCAGCTTTTTGAATGGGCTTCAATCACACATTCACACATGCATTCACTTTCTGACACACACACACATACACTCAGGTGAAAATCAGTGGTGAGATTTTATACAAGCAAGGCCAGTTACCCATGGAGATTAAATGATGGAGAAAAAAACAGATAGAGAGGGAAGAAAAGATGAGGGGAGGAGATAACTACAATCATTGTTAACTCTTGAGTTTCTGAACAAGAGTACATTATCTAGTATATCTACACTCGAAGAAAAAAGGGTTCTTCAGCTCTCCCCGTAGGAGAACCCTTTTTGGTTCTACGTAGAACCCTTTTGGGTTCCATTTAGAACTCTCTGTGGAAAGGGTCCTGCATGGAACCCAAAAGGGTTCTACCTGGAACCAAAAAGTATTCTTCAAAGGGTTATCCCATGGGGACAGCTAAAGAACCATTTTAGGTTCTAGATAGCACCTTTTTGCTAAGGGTGTAGAACTGTATATCATCATCAACATCATCATCACCATAATCATCATCAACATCATCGCCATAATCATCATAATTTAGTAGTACAACTTCACCTGAATAACTATACAGTCAACTTAAATCATTCTTCTGAATTATGCAGGTTCTCAAACAAACATGCACACTGTGACTACAGACAGGCTCTTGATGCCAGACCTTTTCAAGCATCATTCGACATTTAGAGTTCACCCTAAACAAACGCCTATATACACACACACACACACGCACACGCACACGCACACGCACACGCACGCGCGCACACACACACACACACACACACACACACACACACACACACACACACACACACACACACACACACACACACACAATAAAGTCCTCATTGCTTTCCTGCCTACCCCTCAGTCTTTCTTTCTCTCTTTCTTTCTCATTCTCTCATTTCCATTCTGTCTTTGTTTTCCTCTGTAAGCAAATTCAAAGTAATTCCACCCAGACAAGTCTTTATAGTTTAATATGCAGTATACCCACGCTGACTGACTGTGTGTGTGTGTGTGTGTGTGTGTGTGTGTGTGTGTGTGTGTGTGTGTGTGTGTGTGTGTGTGTGTGTGTGTGTGTGTGTGTGTGTGTGTGTGTGTGTGTGTGTGTGTGTGTGTGTGTGTGTGTGTGTGTGTGTGTGTGTGTGTGTGTGGAGTCAAAGGTTAGATCACACGAAAACGAAAAGAGATATCCCATTACACATACACACACACACACACACACACACACACACACACACACACACACACACACACACACACACACACACACACACACACACACACACACACACACACACACACACACACACACACACACACACACACACACACACACACAGGTAGTCACTTCACACAAAAAAGCAGGCTCCCACTTCACACTGATAGTGTACACACACCCCTCTCTCTGTCATCATGAGCAGCTTTGATCTGGTGTGCTGTTGCCATTAGAGTGTTATGGTGTTACGTAATGCTTTTACATAAACTGCACTCTGCAGGGAGAGAGAGGGAAGACAGATGGGGGGGTGAGAGAAGGAGAGACTTCTTTTTGCTGCACCATTACAAAGGGGATTCGCACTGCACCAAATCCCCCTTCCTTACAAATGCATGCACACACACACAAGCACACACACACACACTCAGTTCCATATTGGCAGATTGCCTATTTTGGCTGAATCCAGCACATTTCTTTGTGTTCCAGATTCAGTCTGTCTCTCCCCACCATACATTCTAACAATCAATACTCAACATTGATTTATTTTAATGAACAAGCATGGGGAATTGTATCTCCATCTCTTGAAATGAACCAGACAGCTCTCTGAGCCACACACTAAAACAACAACAGCCTCCCTCCCCCACCCCTCATCCTCCTAGGGATTTAAACAGCGGGGGGAGGGGGCTGAACCACAAAGCTTCATCCATATCACCCACCAGCTGAACAACCATGCCCTACACGTGGTGTGTGTATGTGTGTGTGTGTGTGTGTGTGTGTGTGTGTGTGTGTGTGTGTGTGTGTGTGTGTGTGTGTGTGTGTGTGTGTGTGTGTGTGTGTGTGTGTGTGTGTATGTGCAGGTGACAAATGGATGCTAACACTGAGCCAGAATCCACTCTATTAGCACGAACACAGGGTTTTATTCATTAAATATATAAACAGGAAAGAAAACAAAGACATTCACACCATTAACAGAGAGAAAGAAAGACAGACAGGAAGATAAAACAGTAAAAATGATGGATAATGCTTTCCACTGTAATGCAACTTGTTGCCCAGATTAAGGATAAAGTGGTGAACAGAGAGAAGGAAACCAAAACATAGAAAAACATCCAGACTATTTTTAAAACTGTGCTCCACCTTTACACTCTCCTCTCTTCGACTGTTTGTTAGGAATTCTCCGAACTGCTCCCCAAGCTAGTGGGTCCAATCAACATCCCTTATACCCACTTCTAAAACTCAGGAACAGACCGACAGATGGATAGATAGACAGACTGACCGACCGACAGACAGGTAGGTAGACATGGGGTTAAGAGCAACGTCATGCTCATTTTCTGTAGGTCTGTCACTCCTGATGGTATATAGAGGAACAGTGGTCACCAGCAGGATGAGAGAAAAGGAGTGTGTGTCCATGATTTGGGGATGGGGATGAGGTGTACTCCTGAATGCAAGCCACAGGTATTACCTTTGGCCCCCACCCCCTTCCTCCTTCAGATATCAGAAACAAAGGTCCACAAAGGTCCGCTAAGAACCTGCCCATTGGGCACACCAGGTCATTTCAACGTGGATAATTGTGTCATATTTGGTTGAGACGTTGATCAATGAGATTACAACCTATATTCAACTCAAAAAGACAGCCAAAAGTTAGTTGAATTTCCAATGTGTTATCAATATGCTTCAAACATCTAAAACCACGATCAAATTCCAATGGAAAAACAATGTCTGATTTTTGGTTTAGATGTCACCCAAATGCCTATCACTGCACTTTCAACCAGTTAAAAGCACAGCAGTTCAAATGAGAATACAATGTCAGATATGTTGTTGATTTATAAAACAGATTAATGTGTTATCACTGTGCTTCATCTAGTAGCACAACCAAGTGACCTGGATTGAAGTTGAGAGATTACATTAAAAGTACATGGTGCAAGTGATCAATGCCATTCTAGATTCTGCGCAGATTATTAAAGCGATTGTAAAGATCTCCATAGACCTGCAATGACCTATGATGCTATCTTGAACATGCACACTTTATATGATTATATAAGAAATGTATAGTTAACAGTAACCTCAAAATGTGGCCATGGATGTGTTACTCATTTTAAGGTAAAATGTTAAATTAGTTTGAAAGATTTACTGTATACAAAAGTAATATGGAATTGTGTTTGGTTGACAACGCAACCAAATATCAGCATTTAAAGGCGATGTATCTACTTATTGGACAGTTCCATCTGAGCCACTGGCTTAAACCTATTCTTTAACTTTTATTTTTGGTTGAGTTGGAGACATGAATCCAACATATAATTTGTTGACAAGTTAACAGGCTATTTATTGTATTTCAAAAGTGATATTGAATTGTGTTTATTTTTTTGTCAACGCAATCAAATTTCAACATTTGAAAGATATTTATCTTCTGCTTGGATAGTTCCATCTGTGCCACTGACTTACTCTGGCTTTAATTCCAGTTTGTCTACAAATTAATAATTGATATGTTGGATTATTACATATGGTTTTTCTATGTTGAAATTTGGTTACCGTGATTCATTATTCTCTGGTTGAAATTTCACTTTCAAAACAACAGGTTGATATTTTCCATGTAGATTCCACATCACAATAAATTGACAAATTACATTGAAACACTGATGATTCAACCAGTTTGTGCCCAGTAGGGGGAGGGGGGGAGGGGGGGGGGTGAAGGTTGTTTGCGGTGTCTCATGAAACATTATCTTATAAAAAGAGTATGAAAACCAGTGAAGAACAAATTACTCAGTAGAAAAAAGCATTGTAGTATTAATGTGTCCTGGCAGAGAAGAAAGTAATCCTTGACGTGATGTGTGTGTGAAAGAGAGTCCTTGACGTGGTGTGTGTGTGTGTGTGTGTGTGTCCTTAGTGTAGACTGTGTTCCCTGAACCTAGTGCCTTGTGTTCCAGGCACCTCATGCAGCAAGAGAGGAGTGTTCAGTGGTCGTTGTTCAGTCAGTAGAGGAACATCATTCAATGGTGTCTCACTATTGCGTTACTTTTTCCGTTTTTTTATTGGTTGGTTTGTTATAGTTGTTAATCCCAGAGAGATTGAACCTGCTGCTGTTTCTCCAGTGCGAGGTCATCACAGTACAGTAGTTGCTCGTTTGAGTGGTGGAGTACATCTGGTCCAGAGGAGAATGTGTGTGTTTGTCATTCACTTAGGACGATTAAGTTTTGTGATGTTGTTTCTTGGTTGTGTTCACTGGCAAGGTGAGGTGTTGTATCCGGTGATCTCCATGTACACCTTAGTAAAAATACATTTATAAATGCTTTCTGATTGTTTTTTAGCAATGTTGTCACCACTGTTATCCACTGGTACTTTAGAACTGGGAGAAGAACAGTCAACAGTACACCCCACATTGCCACGGGAAGTAGGGTGCTGAAGAAAAGTACAAAAATTATTTTTTTAAATCACAAAAGTAGTGCACTGGGCCTTTAATAGTCCTGTATTGCTCCTCTGTAGCTCAGCTGGTTGAGCATGGTGCTTGTAATGCCAGAATAGTGGGTTTGATTCCCAGGACCACCCATACGTAGAAATAATTGCACACATGACTGTAAGTCGCTTTGGATAAAAGCGCCTGCTAAATGGCATAAAAAATATGTAGATGAGGATTGAGACTGTGATTGTAGTCTGGGATTAGGAGGTAATTCGTTAACGATTAGATTATTACAAACTGTTTAATTGGATTAGGCCGTCATTAGATTTAACACGTGGTATCATATAAATATCTGTGTTTTAGAAACAAGGACTTGAAGAGAAGAAGAAAAGCTTCTCTAGACATTCCTAGTGGTGTGCAGTGCAGATTAATTCTGTGACCATTGTTTAAATATTCAAAAGCGCTGAGAGTTGTCGAAAAAGTGGATCCCAAACTTTGAAATGCCCTCCCCTCACCCACTTGAAGTCTTTAAAAGTGTCCCATACACACAAGTCCAGTGATGTAGATTTTTTGTTTTTAACTTCAACTTTTGGGGGGGCGTGACCCACCAGGATCAATGGAAGTGTTGTTTAGAGCTCTTTCAAGTCTTTATCATTGTCTGATGCATTTCACAATAAATCAGTCTGGCAATGTCATACACACCAGTCCAGTGATGTTGTCTAGTTCTAACCAAAGACACAAGTCCACGGCTGCCTGGTCCAGACTTACTTCCTGGGGGCTGGCCCTCGTGTAGCGTTGCCGGGCTTGTTCCCAGGGCGACGGACTGGCACCTTGGAGACAGGGATCCTGGTCCGGGCTGGGGGAGGAGCTTGGGTGGGTGTGTCAGAGGGAGGAGTGGCTGCGAGGACAGTAGAAAGAGCTGATTGACTCACAGAGTGGGGTGGTGTGTTCTGTCTGACACTAAGAGGGATTTTGGACTCACGGGGAAGGCTAGTGCTTCCCTTCATCGAGCGGAAAGATGAAGAGGAGGAAGAGGAAGGAGGAGTAGTCTGGGAGGGACCGCTGCGTTTGTAGTCGTCAGTGGAGAGGGAAGGAGTACTTGTCAGATCTTCTTCCTCCTCTTCCTCTTCATCAGATCTGTCCAATTCCTCATTGTAGAGGTCGTAGAGTGCGTCACCAGAGTAGCTGTCACGCGATAAACCAATCCTCTGGTTCCGCAGGAAGCTGTCGTCAGGCGTTGCCGTGGGGGTTGCCGAGGGCGTATCCCAATAGCCCTCATCTCTAAGGGCCGGGACATCCTGTTGGGGCTGGACCTCCTCCTTAGTGTCCTTCTCATTGGGCAAGGAGGTTTGACGGGCAGCATGAGTGGGTAGTTTACTCATCCTTCCTCCCCCCACTAAAGGGATCTTGCTGAGTCCCAGAGACTTGACCTGGGGGGGTTTCCGCTCTGTACCCCTGGGGGGAGCCGGGTGAGAGCTGGGTCGTGGGAGGGCGGGGGAGTTCTCTCCCCCAGAGGGGAGCATGTGCCAGAGCCCCTGCATATCTGCGTCGTCCACCCCGTCAGGGCTGGCCATCTCCTCGCCACCCCCCATGTAGGCCACCACGCCGCTGCCAGAGGGCTGCTGAATCGGGGCAGAGTGAGAGGGCATCAGCCGTGCCCTGGCTGGGAGGGGGGCAGGGGCTGAAGTGGGGGTAGGGGTAATGCTGGAAGGGGTGACATGGTTAGTAATGGAGGATTTAGCTGGGGAGCTGCGTACTACCCCTCCCCCACTGCTACTGCTACTACTGGTGACACTTCCTCCTCCTCCATTTCCTCCTCCCACGTTTCCTGCCACCTCCTCCTCTGCGTCTGCAATGATATCACCGCATCCTGTCAGCGAATCAAAGCTCTTGAGCGAGGTGACGTCAGTGAAGAGGAGTGAACAGAGCCGGTCCACTGAGGGTTCAGAGGTGGGGTCACACCGATCCAGAGGAGGGGTGGCCGTTGCTGAGGAAATGGACGTTTTGGGTCTTGAGTGAAAGGCAGTGTGAAGAGGGGAAGGGGATGGTGTATAGGGGAATTCTGACAGGTTTGTCGTCATGGCAGTAGAGTCCGTGAGTGGTGTTGTGGCGTTGTCTGCGGAAGAAGTTCCCGCTGATTCTGTGTTTAGCTCAGCCTCCAAGCTCGCATTATCCTCCTGGGGTGAGCGGGGCTGGGGTTCAAGGGTCAGAGTGACATCTTTCACTTCCTCCTTTAGAATCACATCCCCCTCTCTCACCTCCCTCCCCTCAGTTACCCCCACCTCTCCCTCAGTCACTCTCTCCTTCCGCCGCCACCTTATACTACTAAAGAAGCCTTTTAAACCCCTCCCCCTGCTTCCAAACCCTGTATTCTCATTAGCTCTCACACTTCCTCGTCTGAGCAGCGAAAAGAAGCTCAGTGATTTGCTGAGAGACCTCACCTGTCCCGCCTCTGATATTCCGGACTCCTCCCCTCTCTGTCCATCTGTCTCCGAGCTTGTTAGTCCATCATGCGTTTTACTCCTGACGAGCTCGTTAGCCGTCCCCGCAGAATTCCCATTCACAGAATTCCCATTCTCGGAATTCCCATTCCCATTGGCTTCTTTGTTCCTGAAGGAGAAGAATCTGGCCATTCCGGAGCTGGAGCGTCGTTTTCCAAACAGCTTTAAGGCTGCTTTGTTGATCTTCCCTGGCGGTTGGGGATCGCATGGGGGAACAGAAGGAGGAGGTGGAGGAGGTTCCACACATTCTGACTGCACCTCCATCTTCTAGCTATCTCTATCACTCAATTTCTCCGGCTGTTTCCCTCTGTTCCGCTCTCTCTCTCTCTCTCACTCACACTCTCTCTCTGTCCTGCAGCCTGGTACTCTCTTGCTTCCTCACTGGTTCTATCTGATGCTTGCCTGTTGGTTTTCCCTCTCTCTCTCTCTCTCTCTCTCTCTCTCTCTCTCTCTCTCTCTCTCTCTCTCTCTCTCTCTCTCTCTCTCTCTCTCTCTCTCTCTCTCTCTCAAACACACACACGCCGGGTGCTACTCCTGACTGTATCCATGGCAACTGGTTGGGCTAAGCAGCTTTCGTCAGAGTTGGCGGACTGCCCATGTCTCTCCTCCTCCCTCTCTCCCTCCCTTCTCCCTCAATATACTCCCCCCTTCCCACTCAATCAGCACCATGGCTCCCTCTCTTCTTTTCTGTTCTTTATTTATTCATCTTTGTTCACGCCCCCAGATTAGTTCCTCCCATCAAAGTGAGACAGAGACTGACTTGTGCTGCACTACTGTGTGTGGTTGTGTGTATGTGGTTGTGGGTGTGTGGGTGTGTGTATGTGGTTGTGTGTATGTGTTTGTGTGAGATTTCAATAGTATGTGAGACAGATGAGCTTGTGTTTGCTTATGAATGTGTGACCTATACAGAACTTACATAATAACATGTGTGTGTGTGTTCAGAGGTAAACACTTTAAGTATACAAACTGACCCTCTCAAATCCCACTCAGATGAGAAGACTCAGTTGTGTAGTGTTTTTCTCCCATTGCATGTGTGTCTGTGTGTGTGTCAGCAGATCTGCTGATCAGTGGAATGAAGAGGATAAAGCATGCATATAGATTTAGAGAATTATTTCAGCGTGGCTAATGTTCTCAACACACACACACACACCAGACTGCAGACATGCCTCCAGTAGAGTTTGGCCTGGCAGTATACAACATATGGCAGTATACAACTAACCCTGTTACACATGGAGTCAAGGACCATGTGTCCAATAGGATATGACAGCTAAGAGACAGCGGTCTAACAGTCTCATCTAAAGAAGACTGACTGTTGAAATATATATTTTTTTGATGTTGTGTATTTGACCCAGTGAAATAAATACATACATGTATAGTATATCATAGCGTTTTGTTCTGTCTCCCTCCTCGTGTTTCGTCCACAGACTCTGTTTCATTCTCTCCTTCCTATACTGCTTATGTGCTCAATCTGTTCGAACCTTTTTCTTGTCATTTTCTATTCCTCCAAATCTCCCCTCAGCACCCCGACCTACTTTTAGCCGCTCTCCTCGCTCCTTCCCTCCTCTTTCCTAGTTTTGAGGCACGGGACCCATCTTCCACCTCATTGCTATCAAACAATGTCTTCATTCACATGCTGGAGGCTACCAACATCCAAACAGACACACACAGAGACACAGGGCTTCCCCACCCTATCCCACCCCACTGAGGTGGATCTCCTTATGCTCTTTCCCAGCCAACTCTATTAGATAGAGCCTACCCAGGCCTGCCTGTCTGTCTACCTACCTTCCTGTCTGTCTGCTTATCTGTCTGCCTACCAGCTCGTCTACCTACAGTACCTACCTGTCTGCCTGCGAAAATAGTATGTTACTCTCTATCTCTCTCTCGATTGCGTGTTTTTTCACAGGCCCCCTGGGTAGATCTCGTCACTAAATGGGACAGTTAGAGGACATTACAGAGTGTTACTGAGTGTGTGCGTGTGTGAGAGAGAGAGAGGTATCTGTCTATTGACTCCATATTCAGACCAATGACTCAATCCATTGATGGGCTGAAGCAGAGTGGAGTGGATTGTGAGAGTGGTTGGCATGGTAACAATTATTGGATGGATCAGGCCGTGAATAGCCATGTTGTTCATATCTGCCTTATTAGACATCCGTCTGGCCATAGTGGTGAGGACAGATTTGATGGATTTAACAGGTCATATCTTCTGCTCTGAATAATGCAAAAGTATAACCCTTCCTCTAATACAGAATTATTAACACACAGTACACAGACATGGCATGCAGACAGAGCACACACTGGTCACCCCCTCTGTAGCCCCAGGAGTCTTGTAGTGAGTGGTTTTGGGGGGTAGGGACTCTTAGAAGGGTGTCTCCTCAGTGTGGCTGGGTCAGAATTAGACTAATCCGTGTGTGTGTGTGTGTTTTAACCCCCCCAGGATTACTCCTTGTGCTCTTTTGTTCCTGTAATGAACAGAGAGCAGCTTTAGGTTTTATTAAGTGACATAGAGCCACTCCCCCCATTGTGACATAGTACGAATATACACACACACACTCCTATATTAAAATCACATGTACAGTTCAGTCAACAAATTGTATATGCTGTCTTAGGACTGGTCTAAATGTGAGCATGAAAAAGGAACATGTAGATACAAAAGTATGTGGACATCCCTTCAAATGAGTGGATTTGGCTATTTCAGCCACACCCGTTGCTGACAGTTGTATAAAATCGGGTACACCGCCATGCAATCTCCATAGACAAACATTGGCCCGCACTGAAGAGCTCAGTGACTTTCAATGTGGAACCATCATAGGATGCCACCTTTCCAACAAATCAGTTTATCAAATTTCTGCCCTGCTAGAGCTGCCCCAGTCAACTGTAAGTGCTGTTATTGTGAAGTGGAAACGTATAAGAGCAACAATGGCTCAGCCGCGAATAGGTAGGCCACACAAGCACATAGTGCTTAAAAATCATCTGTCCTTGGTTGCAACACTCACTACTGAGTTCCAAACTGCCTCTGGAAGCAACGTCAGCACAATAACTGTTCGTCGGGAGCTTCATGAAATGGGTTTCCATGGCCGAGCAGCCGCACACAAGCCTAAGATCACCATGCACAATGCCAAGTGTCAACTGGAGTGGTGTAAAGCTCGCCGCCATTGGACTCTGGAGCAGTGGAAATGCGTTCTCTGGAGTGATGAATCACACTTCACCATCTGGCAGCCCGACGGAAGAATCTGGGTTTGGAGGATGGCAGGAGAACTCTACCTGCAGAGTGCCAACTGTAAATTTGGTGGAGGAGGAATAAGGGTCTGGAGCTGTTTTTCATGGTTCAGGCTCCTTAGTTCTACTGAATGGAAACCTTAACGCTACAGCATACAAACATTCTAGACGATTCTGTGATTCCAACTTTGTGGTTGGAGGAAGGCCAGCATGACAATTCCCCAGTGCACAAAGCGAGGTCCATACAGAAATGGTTTGTCGAGATCGGTGTGGAAGAATCTGACTGGCCTGCACAGAGCCCTGACCTCAACCCCATCGAACACCTTTGGGATGAATTGGAACGCTGACTGCGAGCCAGACATAATCGCCCAACATCAGTGCCCGACCTCATTAACGCTCTTGTGGCTGAATGGAAGCAATGTTCCAACGTCCAATGGAAAGCCTTTCCAGAAGAGTGGAGGCTGTTATAGCAGCAAAGGGGGGGAACAACTCCATATTAATACCCATGATTTTGGAATGAGATGTTCGACGAGCAGGTATCCACATTTGGCCATGTAGTGTATATGGAGCGTGTGTGTAGGTGTGGGTGGACGTGCATGCATGTGTACTTAGCCCTCAGTAGTGTCATGGCTGTCTGGGGTGTAGAACGTAGCAGAATGTTGGCGTGCTATGGGAGACGGTAGGGGAACCATGTCGTGTAGAAGACCTGTTAATGTTTAATGGAAGTTAAAGTGCAACGGGACGAAATGGCTTACGGAAGCACAGTTCATCATGTAGAGGGAGAGAGAAGTGTAGGGAGTGAAGTCTTGTCTATGCAATCCAACCCTTCAGCAGACACTCTTGACATAGTGTTTGTATGTATAGTAACAGTGACCTCCAGAGCTCATTTACAACAAGGACCTTCTTGTCTCAGGCTACAGGGTTTTAGCTGGTCTTTACAGAAAGCTGACGCGAGTATAGAGTAGTAACAATGTATTGGTGAAAACAGATATGACACACCCAGGCTTGGAATAAAAGGCCTGGTAAAGTACATTGGTACAGTGTCTCCATGGAGGTTTGTAGAGAGCTGGTGGAACTAGTTCAATGCCCATGCAGGGCATATTCATAAATCATTTAGGAGCAAGTGCAAGTGCTTTACCCCCCCTCCCCCAGTTACTTTCAGACAAACTTCACAATGTATGTTCACACACACATGTAATACCATCTGCACACTGTGTGCTTGTCGGTGTTTGAGAGGGATCAGAGAAATGGTTTAGGTCAACTTGTATAAACCCATTCCAGACAGTCTAATCCTCACTCTGTTACACTACTGTAGCGACTGCTGGGGGACAGCAATGTCCTGACCTCTCGGCATGGGCCGTAGTGGGATTATATTATACACTGTAGTGAGGCTACACCGGTCCCGCGGGCCCAAGGGGAATCAAGGAGGGCCTAGTTCTAGTGGCCAGCTCAGATGCACTACGACGAACAACTAAAAACAACGGGTGACTGTCCTATTGCTTGCTGTCGCCACAGTGTGTTATAGCGACCACCTGCTGGATGCCAGCTATGGCTGTTCTCACCAATGTGGAGGCGAAAAACACATACCTGTTTAGGCGAGGTGCTGGCTAGCGGAGTAGAACACTTGAAAAAGAAATGGAGAGCCGCACTCTAGGAGCTCCGATGCAATAACTGAATAGCCTAACCAACGTTTCGACAGACAAGTGGTCTTCATCAAGGTATAGTCACCCTGAGGTTCTCACCAATGGAACATGAAGAATTGTCTGAAAGATTGCGATAATCTGGTCAGAGGCTCTACTGCACATGTCAAACTCATTCCATGGAGGTCCAAGTGTCTGTGGGTTTTCGCTCTTCCCTTGTACTTGATTGATGAATTAAGGTCTCTAATTAGTAAGGAACTCCCTTTTCACCTAGTTGTTCAGGTAATTGAAAGGAAAAAACAGCAGACACTAGGCCCTCCATGGAATGAGTTGACAGCCCTGCTCTAGTCTCCTCTGATGGATTGACAAACTCTTCCAGTCTCTCACACACAGCCTCCTTGTTCTCCTGCTGACCCCTCCAATGTTCTATGACCCCAGAGTAGCTATGGCAATTACCTGGGGAAAATGGGGTCATGACCTTACCCAGTGAGACAAAGGTAACCAATTGGATTATCCAATCAATCCAAGGGAGCCAATAGGATTATCTCAATGCCATGTCCACAGATGAATGTTGGACATGGAAGTAAAAAAATAAATACAAAATTCAACAACAAAATTATAATAAATAAAATCGGCTTTCAGCATCCATCATTCAGATTACAGTGGAATCATGCCATCTCGGAAGATGAAACAGTTAAGGATAAATTCTGATTTCAGTGCAATTCCACGTTAAACCAGGGTTATCCAAAGATGTTCTGGCTTTGACGGAGGATCGAGACGTTTTAGAACTCAAATCTGTACCTGGCCGTCACCCTATCTGGAGGATCGCAATATTAAGAACATGAAATATGGGATGTTCATTACTAAATCGGCTAGACGTTGGATTAAGGGGAGAATCTGATGGTTTGAACATCAAGAGATCAGAGCAGACAGTCTGATGTCTGGAACTGTCCTACAGAGCGTTGGCTTTCACAAATACAGTTGAGTTGAATAACATAGGCAGACAGAACACGCAGATCTTCATGATTCATGTTGTTATTTATTCTCTTTAATGCTTTTCAACATTCTTAAAAACAAGCCTTTCTATGTGCAGTAAATGCCGCTTTCTATAAAGATTTACAATACACCTTCATTCGCCAACATAGGAATATGGCTAAACACAACACACACGCACTCACACCAACACACACGCACTCACACCAACACACACTCGTCCTTTAGTGACCCCATCTCTCACTCTTTCCATCCCTCCTCCCTCCATTCCAGCCCAGTCACCCCTCCTCCTCCTCCATTTCTCCAGTATCACACGCCTCAGCAGGTCATGCGGGCCACTCCAAACTCCAGGCTGACCACAGCGGGCTCGGCCTTGGCCCCGTATGTCCCCTGCAGGTCACTGTAGCGCTCCTTGCGCTCTGTACCGCTGCTGCCCTCTACTGTCCGCTCTGTGTCACTACAGCACTCTGTCACCTCCTCTCCCACCTCCTCCTCCTCCTCCTGCTGTCGCTGTGCCTCCTTCCGACTGAGGGGGGCTCCCAGGATGAGGGAGTGAGGGCGCGTGGGGAGGATGCGTTGGTCTCTAGGGGAAGCCTGGGGGTCGTCCGGGGTGGGGGGGCTGATGCCATGCTTCTGTAGCCTCTGGAGGGACACAAAGAAGGAGACATAGGGTTAGATTTAGTAACGAGAACCCCCCCCACCCCCATAAAAACACATTGCGCAATACCTCCACACAATCACCTGTTGTTTTCAGAATCCTGATGTGCTGATTGAAACAACACACAATATTCCTGTTTATTCCTGATTATTATTTGACCATGCTTGTCATTTATGAACATTTTGAAAATCTTGGCTCTCTCTAATTCTCTCCTTCTCTCTCTCTTTCTCTCTCTCGGAGGACCTGAGCCCTGGGACCGTGCGTCGGGGCTGCCGGGCGTGATGGCTCCTTGCTGTCCCCAGTCCACCTGGCCTTGCTGCTATTCCAGTTTCAGCTGTTCTGCCTGCGGTTATGGAACCGCCACCTGTCCCGGACCTGCTATTTTCAACTCTTGATGATCGGCTATGAAAAGCCAACTGAAAATTATTCATGATTATTATTTGACCATGCTTGTCACTTATGAACATTTTGAACATCTTGGCATAGTTCTGTTATAATCTCCACCCAGCACAGCCAGAAGAGGACTGGCCACCCCTCATAGCCTGGTTCCTCTCTAGGTTTCTTCCTAGGTTTTGGCCTTTCTAGGGAGTTTTTCCTAGCCACCGTGCTTCTACACCTGCATTGCTTGCTGTTTGGGGTTTTAGGCTGGATGTCTGTACAGCACTTCGAGATATTAGCTGATGTACGAAGGGCTATATAAAATAAACTTGATTTGATTTGACAATGTGACATCAATACACCAGCACCACATTAAAACCGTACCTCTAACCCCTCCTCTCCAGCCATATTTTATTTATTTATTTTCACCGTTATTTAACCAGGTAGGCTAGTTGAGAACAAGTTCTCATTTGCAAAATAAAGCAAAGCAGTTCGACACATACAACAACAGAGTTACACATGGAATAAACAAAAATACAGTAGAAAAATCAATATACAGCATGTGCAAATGAGGTAGGATAAGAGAGGTAAAGCAATAAATAGGCCATGGTGGCAAAGTAATTACAATATAGCAATTAGACACTGGAATGGTAGAATGTGCAGAAGATGAATGTGCAAGTAGAGATACTGGGGTGCAAAGGAGCAAGATAAATAAATAAATAACAGTATGGGGATGAGGTAGATTCAATGGGCTAATTACAGATGAGCTATGTACAGGTGCCGTGATCTGCTCTGACAGCTGGTGCTTAAAGCTAGTGAGGGAGGTAAGAGTCTCCAGCTTCAGAGATTTTTGCAGTTCGTTCCAGTCATTGGCAGCAGAGAACTGGAAGAAGAGGCGGCCAAAGGAGGAATTGGCTTTGGGGGTAACCAGTGAGATATACCTCCTGGAGCGCGTGCTACAGGTAGGTGCTGCTATGGTGACCAGTGAGCTGAGATAAGGCGGGGCTTTACCTAGCAGAGACTTGTAGAGGACCTGGAGCCAGTGGGTTTGGCGACTGATATATAGTGAGGGCCAGCCAACGAGAGCGTACAGGTCATAGTGGAGGGTAATATATGGGGCTTTGGTGACAAAACGGATGGCACTGTGATAGACTACATCCAATTTGTTGAGTAGAGTGTTGGAGGCTATTTTGTAAATGACATCGCTGAAGTCAAGGATCGGCAGGATAGTCAGTTTTACGAGGGTATGTTTGGCAGCATGAGTGAAGGAGGCTTTGTTGTGAAATAGGAAGCCACTTCTAGATTTAATTTTGGATTGGAGATGCTTAATATGAGTCTGGAAGGAGAGTTTAAAGTCTAGCCAGACACCTAGGTATTTGTAGTTGTCCACATATTCTAAGTCAGAACCGTCCAGAGTAGTGATGCTGGACGGGCGGGCAGGTACAGGCAGCGATCGGTTGAAGAGCATTACATTTACATTACATTTTAGTTATTTAGCAGACGCTCTTATCCAGAGCGACTTACAGTAGAGTGCATACATTTTATTAAATTTTTACATACTGAGACAAGGATATCCCTACCGGCCAAACCGGAGGGCTGGCGGTTTAGGGCTGGGCCGCCAGCTCTTCTTCATGCGGCCGGAGAGACTAAACGAAGCAGGGGTCTCTGATTTCTATGCTGCAGTACTGAGGGCCTGGCAGCTGCTGAGGCCCACACGAGGGAGGGATGGGGGTGGGTGGCGGCGGCGTGGGAGGAGCCCATCTTCCACAACCCACTGATCCCTTTGAGGTCCGTTTGTTCAGCCACCCTGCAGTTACGTTTAATGCCAGCAGGAGACTAGCTGACCAATGGCTGGTGGGAAACCCCTCAGGAGTTGGCACAACAGGCGGGACTAACGTCTCTTAGGTTGCTGGAGAGAGTCATGGGAAGGTCCAGGAGGCTCTGCTTGAGCCAGTGAAGAGGGGCCACCACTGCAAGTGACAGCAGAGACTTGGGACTGGCAGGAGGGTTGGGAGAACGTACTGATATTTAGCACGCCGAGCCTGTGGGAGTTTGGAAGTGGGGGGTAAGGCGCTGTACACCCTCCGTGTCAAGGTTAGGCACATCTGGAGCTTAGTGGGAGTGATGGGGCATCAGTGGCAGGGGGTTGTGGGGGGCTAAGAGCATGGCAGGGTATAGGTGGAGGGTGCTCTATAAGCTCAGAGGACCTCCAGTGGAGGGTATTACATGGAGCCCTGGCCACCAATAGCTATAGGGTTGACCTGGGAGTTGGGGAGGGGTATCTGTTTTGTGCAGTGACAGACTGTTCATCATGTTTTTTTCTGTGTGCCAGGATAATGCTGTTATTGTCTCTGGACTCTTGGACAGAAAATAATCCACGCGCTTGCGTTGCATGTCCACAAGCAATCCGCCGGTGGGGGGGGGGCATCTCCCTCACAACAGAAGTTACAAGCCCATCAGACAAAAGTAAACAGTGGGCTTTCTTGGTTTCCCCACTCTGTTTTTCAACCCAAACAAGAGCTGTCAGCATCCATCTCTCTCAACATGGAAAATCCAGCTCTTACAAGTGCTCCTTTTGCCTTGATGGGATAAAGAGGCCCATGTCCCAGTGTAATTGATAGATGATCTTGCAGCCCCCACCCCATCCTGCCACACCAGCTCAACCTCCGCTACACTCAAGCTCCCCAAGTAGTCTCCTGGACTCTGAAGAACAAAAAGCTGTATAATGCTGACAGAAAAACCCAATCTGGGCTTTCCATACATCCCACCACAGACAGAGACTCAAACTCCCCTTTCCAGTGTCCCCACCTCTCCCAAAAGCTTTGGAAGCTTGAGCAAAAAGTGGCATCTTGCAAGAGCTTTACATTGACTTTTCATAAGGACACCTGCCGGGGCCCTGGTGAAACAGAGAAGTGAGCCATGGCAATATGATGGTCTGAAAACCCAACTGGGAGAATGGAGGCTCTCACTAGCCTATTGCTCTGATTTTTGAATGTATAGATACGATCCAAACGAGTTGCGTTCACCCTCCCCCAACCACCTTTACTGCTTTGAGGTGGGATACTTAGTTCTCCATGTGTCCACTAAATCAAACTCATTCAGAACATCATTCAACACCCCTGCCGAGACCGAATGCAATTCCTCAACATTCCTGTCTTTAGTGAAGTCAATTGTGCGTTTCCAATCCCCCCCCTCCACACAAGCACCTCGTCCAGCGCTAAGTATGCAAGCTCCTGTCTTAGACAGCCAAACAGAAGCCCCCTCTCCCATCCTGTACTAGGTGCATACCCATTTATGAAAGAAAAGGTTATTGATTTAGTCTCTAACCACTAATGTTGACACCCAGTCCCGGGGGGGAAGCATAGCTAACCCTGCACTAAGCTTTGTGCCATGGCTCAGCACCTGCGCCCCTTCCACCAGACCCCCCAATCCACTTCATTCTTCACATCACTGAGTCTCTTGTAAAAAAAAATATATATAATAAAAATAATAAAAATTCACATTGAAATTGTTTTGTTTTACAAACCCCTCTTCCCCCAGTCTCTGCCGCTTTCATGTTAAAGCAGCCTAACCATAAAATCTCCAGGTGGGAGGGAAAACAATTAGAAACCTGTAGAGTAGCCCATGAAGCCACCGTGCCATAAAAGACATTTACACAGAGTCTATAGAAATGCCCTTACGCACCAATGTGACCCACTTTCTTAGCCTATACTGCTACTTGGGTGAGAGGACACTAAACCCCTCATTCTTCATCAGGTGTTGTACTGACCTTACAAACCTTTCAGAAGCAGGAATATAACACTCCAGTGGAACCTTCTTTTCCCCTTTAGTCTCCCTCAGGAAGCTAGACAGTTCCCTCGCTGTATGTATAGGGCCCACAGACCCTGTACTCACCTCCTCAGCCCCACCAGCATGCTTACCGTTCCCTACAGACCCTGTACTCACCTCCTCAGCACCACCAGCATGCTTACCATTCCCTACAGACCCTGTACTCACCTCCTCAGCACCACCAGCATGCTTACCATTCCCTACAGACCCTGTACTCACCTCCTCAGACCCACCAGCATGCTTACCATTCCCTACAGACCCTATACTCACCTCCTCAGACCCACCAGCATGCTTACCGTTCCCTACAGACCCTGTACTCACCTCCTCAGCACCACCAGCATGCTTACCGTTCCCTACAGACCCTGTACTCACCTCCTCAGACCCACCAGCATGCTTACCGTTCCCCACAGACCCTGTACTCACCTCCTCAGCCCCACCAGCATGCTTACCGTTCCCCACAGACCCTGTACTCACCTCCTCAGCACCACCAGCATGCTTACCGTTCCCCACAGACCCTGTACTCACCTCCTCAGCACCCACCAGCATGCTTACCGTTCCCCACAGACCCTGTACTCACCTCCTCAGCACCACCAGCATGCTTACCGTTCCCCACAGACCCTGTACTCACCTCCTCAGCACCACCAGCATGCTTACCGTTCCCCACAGACCCTGTACTCACCTCCTCAGCACCACCAGCATGCTTACCGTTCCCCACAGACCCTGTACTCACCTCCTCAGCCCCACCAGCATGCTTACCGTTCCCCACAGACCCTGTACTCACCTCCTCAGCACCACCAGCATGCTTACCGTTCCCTACAGACCCTGTACTCACCTCCTCAGCACCACCAGCATGCTTACCATTCCCTACAGACCCTGTACTCACCTCCTCAGCACCACCAGCATGCTTACCATTCCCTACAGACCCTGTACTCACCTCCTCAGCCCCACCAGCATGCTTACCGTTCCCTACAGACCCTGTACTCACCTCCTCAGCACCACCAGCATGCTTACCGTTTCCCACAGACCCTGTACTCACCTCCTCAGCCCCACCAGCATGCTTACCGTTCCCCACAGACCCTGTACTCACCTCCTCAGCCCCACCAGCATGCTTACCGTTCCCCACAGACCCTGTACTCACCTCCTCAGCACCACCAGCATGCTTACCGTTCCCTACAGACCCTGTACTCACCTCCTCAGACCCACCAGCATGCTTACCATTCCCTACAGACCCTGTACTCACCTCCTCAGCCCCACCAGCATGCTTACCGTTCCCTACAGACCCTGTACTCACCTCCTCAGCCCCACCAGCATGCTTACCGTTCCCTACAGACCCTGTACTCACCTCCTCAGCCCGATCAGCATGCTTACCGTTCCCTACAGACCCTGTACTCACCTCCTCAGCATGCTTACCATTCCCTACAGACCCTGTACTCACCTCCTCAGACCCACCAGCATGCTTACCGTTCCCTACAGACCCTGTACTCACCTCCTCAGCACCACCAGCATGCTTACCGTTCCCTACAGACCCTGTACTCACCTCCTCAGACCCACCAGCATGCTTACCGTTCCCTACAGACCCTGTACTCACCTCCTCAGACCCACCAGCATGCTTACCGTTCCCTACAGACCCTGTACTCACCTCCTCAGCACCACCAGCATGCTTACCGTTCCCTACAGACCCTGTACTCACCTCCTCAGACCCACCAGCATGCTTACCGTTCCCTACAGACCCTGTACTCACCTCCTCAGCACCACCAGCATGCTTACCGTTCCCTACAGACCCTGTACTCACCTCCTCAGACCCACCAGCATGCTTACCGTTCCCTACAGAGCCTGTACTCACCTCCTCAGACCCACCAGCATGCTTACCGTTCCCTACAGACCCTATACTCACCTCCTCAGCACCACCAGAGTGTCCGTTACTACAACAACCTGCCTCTGCTCATTTTCCCCATCTATACAACCCCTTCGCCAATAAACAAACAATGCGTTAACTCTGCACCATGAAAAAAAATGCATAAAAACTTCAAAATAAGCAAGAAACAGGATAGAAAAGGGATAGTAGCCCTCAACACAACCCATAAACCCAGTCCCTAGTGAGATACAAGTACTCACAGCCTCCAGGTCTTTTATTGTGTCCTCCAGTTGGCAGTTGCTCTCCTTCAGGGTGAGAACGTTCTTCAGGACAGACTGACGGGGGTGCATGGAGCGATCAAACTGGTGGTACATATTCCTCCAGAACCTGACACACAGAGAGAGAGAGCGAGAGAGAGAAATTAGGGAAAAGAAGGAATAACAGGGTAGGGTTGATGAGGGACGGAGAGGAGGAAGAGAGAGGGACGGAGAGGAGGAAGAGATCAAAATGTAATTGTATTTGTCACATGCTTCGTAAACAACAGGTGTAAACTAAGTGAAATGCTTAATTACAGACCCTTCCCAACAATGCAGAGATCTTTTTTTTTAATGAAAATTATATTTGGGGGGGGGGGGGGGGGGCAGGGTACTGTACTGAGTCAATGTGCAGGGGTACAAGGTAATTTAGGTAGATATATTAGGTAGGGATAAAGTGACCAGGTAACGAGATAGATAATAAACAGTAACAGCAGCATATGTGATGAGTCAAAAGAAATGAGTGCAAAAAGGGATGATACAGATAGTTAAATAGTTATCAATAGCTACCCAGACTATTTAGCAGTCTTATGGCTTGGTGGTAGAAGCTGTTCAGGGTCCTGTTGGTTCCAGACTTGGTGCATCAGTACCTCTTGCCGTGCGATAGCAGAGAGAACAGTCTATGACTGAAGATTTTTAGGGCCTTCATCTGACACCGCCCTGTATAGAGGTCCTGGATGGCAGGGAGCTCAGCCCTAGTGATGTACTGGGCCATACGCACTACCCTCTGTAGCATCTTGCGGTCGGATGCCAAGCAGTTGCCATACCAAGTGGTGATGCAGTCAGACAAGATGCGCTCAATGGTGCAGCTGTAGAACTTTGAGGATCCGAGGGCCCATGCCAAATCTTTTCAGCCTCCTGAGGGGGAAGGGGCGTTGTCGTGCCATCTTCACGACTGTGTTGATGTGTGGACCATGATAGTTCCTTAGTGATGTGGACACCGAGGAACTTGAAGCTCTAGACCTGTCCCACAACAGCCCCGTCTATGTGGATGGGGGCGTACTCGGCCCTCCATTTCCTGTAGTCCACGATCAGCTCCTTTGTCTTACTGACGTTGAGGGAGAGGTTGTTGTTCTGGCACCACACTGCCAGGTCTCTGACCTCCTCCCTATAGGCTGTCTCGTCATCGTCGTCGGTGATCAGGCCTACCACCGTCTGCAAATTTAATGATGGTGTTGGAGTCGTGCGCGGCCACACAGTCATGGGTGAACAGGAGGGGACTAAGCACGTACCCCTGAGGGGCCCCCTTGTTGAGTGTCAACGTGGCAGATATGTTGTAGAAGGTGTTTAATACCAGGGTCCTTAGCTTAGTGATGAGCTTGGAGGGCACTAGGGTGTTGACCGGTGAACTGTAGTCAATGAACAGCATTCTCACGTAAGTGTTCCTTTTGTCCAGGTGGAACAAAGCAGTGTGGAGTGAAACAGAGATTAGGAAGATGAGGAAAGGATATTCTTAGAGTAGAGTGGGTGAGGGAAGGAGAGAGAGAGGAGGTAAAGTACTAGTTCTTACTTGAAGTGGCAGGGCAGGGTGGAGGGTTCTAGGACGGGGTGTGTGTCTGCGTAGGCGGGGCAGTAGGCAGGGTTTAGGTAGTTCTGCTGCTCACTTAACAGAAACGCCCACAGAGAGTGTGTCCTGTCTCCAAGTCTGGCAGGAGAGAGAGAGAAGATTGAGTGAGTGAGTGAGTGGGAGAGAGATGGAAAGCGTGTATGTTTGTGGTTTACTCACTGCAGCTCTTCTCGCCGTCTCTGGTTGTTAGCCAGGAAGTTTCCGTACTGACAGGAGTGAACATGTTCATGGATCTGCAGCAGCAGCCACTCACTGAACTCAAACGCCTGAGGAAGAGTAGGTATCATCATCACCACAATCATTCCTCACTCTTCCACTGTGATGGCTGCTATGTGGTGAGTATACTGGAAACACGCAGATGCCTGCACACACACACACACACACACACACACCTGGGGAAACTGCTCGGTGAGCTGCCACACACACTCCAGGAACTGTGTGAAGACAGGGGACACCTCCTTGGGGTCTCCATCCAACTGGTCACACCTGTCTGCAAACTTGTGTCCAAATGAGATCCAGTCTTTCTCTATGAGGACCTGAAACACAGAGAGAGCAGAGTTTATGACATGTTTCTTTCCTCTACGTATGTCTACAGGCATAGGGAGGTTGTTTGATGGTGCAGTAGCACACACACACACACACACTTACCATAAAGCCTTTGATGGTGCGGTAGTAGGGGTCCATGAGCAGAGCTCCCAGAGAGCAGACCTGGGCTGTCCGATCCCAGCCGTCTGAACAGTGGACCAACACACTGGCTCCTTCTACTGTCACTGCCTATGGGGGAGGGGGACTGAAGTTAAATGACTGCCATTGCCATTACTTGTAAATAAATTATATATTTTTTAAATACACTGTTTTAATTGTCACACACACACCGGAAAGGTGCAGTAAAATGTGTTGTTTTACAGGGTCAGAGTATTCGAACCAGCGACCTTTCGGTTACTGGCCCAATGCTCTAAGTGCTAAGCTACCTGCTTCATGTGACAAATGAGAAAATCGTCTCACCGTTTAAACGATAAGAATTTCATAAAATAACAGCTGCACTACTGCCAGCAACGGTTTGGGTCTCACGATGCATCCCTTCCAGATGGTTAAGCATTGCACTTTTAGTACCATTTCTTTACCTCAATTCCACCTTTCAAAGTTTGCATTTCCATCTCATTTAACTTTTTAAAGTATTGCCATACAGGACTTCGCAGCTGTCACTTGCCTTTCTCTGCTATTTTTCTAACTGTTAACGACAGTGACGTAGTGGTGGAGAGTCGACTCCAAAATAATTGATTCCTCAACTCCTTGCTCAACTCCTTGCACGTTGACTCCCGGTGTTAACTCCCATTTCTGAATGTCAAGATTAGATTCCGCTCAGAATCGACTCCTAAAGATTCAGTATTTTTGGAACGGAGGAGACTGAGTAGTTGCCGTACTTCCAAGAACACAAACACTTGGATCTTCCATAGCAAGCTAGCGAGGGACGGATAGCGAGGGGAGGGGCGCAGCATAGGCAGGTCGGCCACCAGCCAGACAGTCAGAACGGTGCACTAGGCCCATCTATAGGCAGTCAAAAGCTGCATATCGCAATGGGATGCTGTATCTCACAATTTCTTTCCTTGCAATGTCTCGCAACTTCAGTAAAGCAGGGCCTATTATCAATTACATTTACATTTACATTTAAGTCATTTAGCAGACGCTCTTATCCAGAGCGACTTACAAATTGGTGCATTCACCTTATGATATCCAGTGGAACAGCCACTTTACAATAGTGCATCTAACTCTTTTAAGGGGGAGGGGGGGTTAGAAGGATTACTTTATCCTATCCTAGGTATTCCTTAAAGAGGTGGGGTTTCAGGTGTCTCCGGAAGGTGGTGATTGACTCCGCTGACCTGGCGTCGTGAGGGAGTTTGTTCCACCATTGGGGTGCCAGAGCAGCGAACAGTTTTGACTGGGCTGAGCGGGAACTGTACTTCCTCAGAGGTAGGGAGGCGAGCAGGCCAGAGGTGGATGAACGCAGTGCCCTTGTTTGGGTGTAGGGCCTGATCAGAGCCTGAAGGTACGGAGGTGCCGTTCCCCTCACAGCTCCGTAGGCAAGCACCATGGTCTTGTAGCGGATGCGAGCTTCAACTGGAAGCCAGTGGAGAGAGCGGAGGAGCGGGGTGACGTGAGAGAACTTGGGAAGGTTGAACACCAGACGGGCTGCGGCGTTCTGGATGAGTTGTAGGGGTTTAATAGCACAGGCAGGGAGCCCAGCCAACAGCGAGTTGCAGTAGTCCAGACGGGAGATGACAAGTGCCTGGATTAGGACCTGCGCTGCTTCCTGTGTGAGGCAGGGTCGTACTCTGCGAATGTTGTAGAGCATGAACCTACAGGAACGGGTCACCGCCTTGATGTGAGTTGAGAACGACAGGGTGTTGTCCAGGATCACGCCAAGGTTCTTAGCACTCTGGGAGGAGGACACAATGGAGTTGTCAACCGTGATGGCGAGATCATGGAACGGGCAGTCCTTCCCCGGGAGGAAGAGCAGCTCCGTCTTGCCAAGGTTCAGCTTGAGGTGGTGATCCGTCATCCACACTGATATGTCTGCCAGACATGCAGAGATGCGATTCGCCACCTGGTTATCAGAGGGGGGAAAGGAGAAGATTAATTGTGTGTCGTCTGCATAGCAATGATAGGAGAGACCATGTGAGGATATGACAGAGCCAAGTGACTTGGTGTATAGCGAGAATAGGAGAGGGCCTAGAACAGAGCCCTGGGGGACACCAGTGGTGAGAGCACGTGGTGCGGAGACAGATTCTCGCCACGCCACCTGGTAGGAGCGACCTGTCAGGTAGGACGCAATCCAAGCGTGGGCCGCGCCGGAGATGCCCAGCTCGGAGAGGGTGGAGAGGAGGATCTGGTTGGTTCACAGTATCAAAGGCAGCCGATAGGTCTAGAAGGATGAGAGCAGAGGAGAGAGAGTTAGCTTTAGCAGTGCGGAGCGCCTCCGTGACACAGAGAAGAGCAGTCTCAGTTGAATGACTAGTCTTGAAACCTGACTGATTTGGATCAAGAAGGTCATTCTGAGAGAGATAGCAGGAGAGCTGGCCAAGGACGGCACGTTCAAGAGTTTTGGAGAGAAAAGAAAGAAGGGATACTGGTCTGTAGTTGTTGACATCGGAGGGATCGAGTGTAGGTTTTTTCAGAAGGGGTGCAACTCTCGCTCTCTTGAAGACGGAAGGGACGTAGCCAGCGGTCAAGGATGAGTTGATGAGCGAGGTGAGGTAAGGGAGAAGGTCTCTGGAAATGGTCTGGAGAAGAGAGGAGGGGATAGGGTCAAGCGGGCAGGTTGTTGGGCGGCCGGCCGTCACAAGACGCGAGATTTCATCTGGAGAGAGAGGGGAGAAAGAGGTCAAAGCACAGGGTAGGGCAGTGTGAGCAGAACCAGCGGTGTCGTTTGACTTAGCAAACGAGGATCGGATGTCGTCGACCTTCTTTTCAAAATGGTTGACGAAGTCATCCGCAGAGAGGGAGGAGGGGGGAGGAGGGGGAGGAGGATTCAGGAGGGAGGAGAAGGTGGCAAAGAGCTTCCTAGGGTTAGAGGCAGATGCTTGGAATTTAGAGTGGTAGAAAGTGGCTTTAGCAGCAGAGACAGAAGAGGAGAATGTAGAGAGGAGGGAGTGAAAGGATGCCAGGTCCGCAGGGAGGCGAGTTTTCCTCCATTTCCGCTCGGCTGCCCGGATCAATGACTAGGCTAGGATATTCTACACGCAACAGACTGAAGACTGAATACACACTGGCATCATTAGGACTAATGATCATAACACTGCTCTAACAGTTGAAGCGTTTTTCAACTAAAACGAGAGTTTCTACAGACAAATGCAGGTAGGTCCCTCCCCGTTTTCTTCTGTTTAAAAATCATTTTGCAACAGAATCGGGAGAATGAATACGCCCCCAGGCGAGTCAGCTTGAGGGAGAGAGAGGTGCGCATGTGTCTTGGAAATCTGTCTTGCATGCCTCGCAAATTCCCCAAATTAGCCTCAAGTTCACCTCTTCCTCTCTGGTTTTATTTAAATGAAACAACTTTTCCCAGACCTCTATAGCATATCGTCTAGTTATATCCTAACACGGAAAATCATGTTTTGTGATAACTGCACTGCTACATTGTTTTTCGGTTTGGGATTTTTCTTAAAACGTTAAGGATCCCAATTTAACGTTCATACCCCCAACTGTCTGCAATCACAGTGTGACTAAACTGAAGTGGAAAGCAGAAAGTGATTGGAGAAGGGACATGGCCTTACCTTGGTGAGGAAGATGGCTGCATCTACCACAGCTTTGACGTGCCGTAGCCAACCACAGCTCTCCAAGCCCAGCAGGTAGTCATTTACTGACAGAAAACGACTTCCCACCACTGAGACAGGCAGAGAGAGATGGAGGGAGTCAAGTAAATAGCGCGTGTGTGTGTAGTGCATGTGTGGTGTGAGTGAGTGTGCCCGTCTGACCTTCCAGGAGTTTCTGTAGGCTGGTCCTCATCACGTGGATGTTCTCGATCCCCACAAACTGGAAGCGGATGTTGGAGTAGTTATCTTCATTCTCATAGCCTTTACCTGCTGCTCTGTTGGCCATGGCATTCAACTGCAGAGAGGGAGGGCGATAAAAGAATGAAGGCATGGACTGAGAATGTCCACATTCTTTGGGAAGAGCTTGCTAACGGCGTTGCGATTGGGTACCTTGGGCCTGGTATCCATGACGTAGACAAATCGGCTGTTGTGATTGGCTTTGCTGATGGCCTGCAACATGCTCTCGTCCTCCAGGCATCGTGCGCTGAACCCAGAGAGAGGCTGGCTGCACCGACACACTGCTGCCTGCAAGGGACAGGGACGAGCACAGAAAACAGGGATTAGGCCACATATACCTAACCGGACGATTTACGGAGACTTGTTAGGTTAGGAATATTGCGTTGGGGTGAAATGGTAGAGGTAACGGTACAGGTTAGGTTTAGATTAGATGACTGGTGTTGTGATCAGTGGGAAAATCATCAACTAGATTCGCTGTGGACAGATTTTTCCTTGAGCGGATGGTCGGAGGGACAGAACACAATTATAAATAATTTGTAGACTGTAAATTGACAGAAAGAAGCCCAAACAGATAGAATATTTGACTAGCACATAATCATTTCAAACCTTACATTTGTATACAATAATTTATCTCCATTATGTGTGGGAATACTTGAACAGATTACATAAATTAAAATCACTTGGAACTGATTTCCTGGTGTCTTATGTCCAACAATTAAAATTAAAATTCTCAACAATAAAAAGAAAGAACATGGGGGGCCAAATAAAACCAGGTATGTGTTATGGTTAGGGTGAAGTAGGGTAGGGTATACAGTGCATTCGGAAAGTATTCAGACCCCTTGACTTTCCCCCCCAAAAAATTACGTTACAGCCTTATTCTAAAATGTATTAAATTGTTTTTACTACACACAATATCCCATGACAAATCAAAAAACGGTTTTTAGAAATGTTTGAAAATGTACTACAAATAACTGAAACACCTTATTATTTTAAATGTTATTCGTTTTTTTTACCCCTTTTCTCCCCAATTTCGTGGTATCCAATTGATAGTTACAGTCTTGTCTCATCGCTGCAACTCCCTTACGGACTCAGGAGAGGCGAAGGTCGAGAGCCGTGTGTCCTCCGAAACAACCCAAACAAGCCGCACCGCTTCTTGACACAATGCCCACTTAACCCGGAAGCCAGCCGCACCAATGTGTTGGAGGGAAAACCGTACACCTGGCAACTGTGTCAGCATGCACTGCGCCTGGCCAGCCAAAGGAGTCGCTAGTGTGCGATGGTACACGGACATCCCTGCCAGCCAAACCCTCCCCTAACCCGGACGACGCTGGGCCAATTGTGCACCGCCCCATGGGTCTCCTGGTCGCGGCCCGCTGCGACAGAGCCTGGACTTGAACCCAGAATGTCCAGTGGCCACTGTGCCACTCGGGAGGCCCTGAAAAACCTTATTTACATAAGTATTCAGACCCTTTGCTATGAGACTCAATTGAGCTCAGGTGCATCCTGTTTCCATTGATCATCCTTGAGATGTTGCTACAACTGCATTGGAGTCCACCTGTGGTAGATTAAATTGATTGGACATGACTTGGAAAGGCACACACCTGTCTATAGACAGTTGAAGTCAGAAGTTTACATACACTTGTTGGAGTCATTAAAACTCGTTTTTCAACCACTCCACACATTTCTTGTTAACAAACTATAGTTTTGGCAAGTCGATAGGACATCTACTTTGTGCATAACACAAGTCATTTTTCTAACAATTGTTTACAGACAGATTATTTCAATGTATCACAATTCCAGTGGTTCAGAAGTTTACATACACTAAGTTGACTCTGCCTTTAAACAGTTTGGAAAATTCCAGAAAATGATTTCATGGCTTTAGAAGCTTCTGATGGGCTAATTGACATCATTTGAGTCAATTGGAGGTGTACCTGTGGATGTATTCCAAGGCCTACCTTCAAACTCAGTGCCTCTTTGCTTGACATCATAGGAATATCAAAAGAAAATAAGCCAAGACCTCAGAAAAAATTGTAGACCTCCACAAGTTTGGTTCATCCTTGGGAGCAATTTCCAAATGCCTGAAGGTACCACGTTCATCTATACAAACAATAGTACGCAAGTATAAACACCATGGGACCACGCAGCGGTCATACCGCTCAGGAAGGAGACGCATTCTGTCTCCTAGAGATGAACGTACTGTGGTACGAAAAGTGCAAATCAATCCCAGAACAGCAGCAAAGGACCTTGTGAAGATGCTGGAGGAAACAGGTACAAAAGTATCTATATTCACAGTAAAACAAGTCCTATATTGACATAACCTGAAAGAATGCTCAGCAAGGAAGAAGCCACTGCTCCAAAACCGCCATAAAAAAGCCAGACTACGGTTTGCAACTGCACATGGGGACAAAGATTGTACTTTTTGGAGAAATGTCCTCTGGTCTGATGAAACAAAAATAGAACTGTTTGACCATAATGACCATCGTTATGTTTGGAGGGAAAAGGGGGAGATTTGCAAGCCGAAGAACACCATCCCAACCGTGAAGCATGGGGGCGGGGCGACAGCATCATGTTGTGGCGGTACTTTGCTGCAGGAGGGACTGGTG
Source organism: Salvelinus alpinus (assembly GCF_045679555.1). Taxonomy (NCBI): domain Eukaryota; kingdom Metazoa; phylum Chordata; class Actinopteri; order Salmoniformes; family Salmonidae; genus Salvelinus; species Salvelinus alpinus. The sequence goes on from NC_092093.1 coordinate 69,032,174, forward strand.
CACTTCACAAAATAGATGGCATCATGAGGCAGGAAAATTATGTGGATGTATTGAAGCAACATCTCAAGATATCATCAGTCTTAGGAAGTTAAAGCTTGGTCACAAATGGGTCTTCCAAATGGACAATGACCCCAAGCATACTTCCAAAGTTGTGGCAAAATGGCTTAAGGACAACAAAGTCAAGGTATTGGAGTGACCATCACAAAACCTCATCCTATAGAACATTTGTGAGCAGAACAGAAAAAGCGTATGCGAGCAAGGAGGCCTACAAACCTGACTCAGTTACACCAGCTGTCAAGAGGAATGGGACAAAATTCACCCAACTTGTTGTGGGGAGCTTATGGAAGGTTACCCGAAACGTTTGACCCAAGTTAAACAATTTAAAAGGCAATGCTACCAAATACTAATTGAGTGTATGTAAACTTCTGACCCACTGGGAATGTGATGAAAGAAATCACTACTATTATTCTGACATTTCACATTCTTAAAATAAGTGGTGATCCTAACTGACCTAAGACAGGGAATTTTTACGAGGATTAAATGTCAGGAATTGTGAAAAAACTGAGTTTAAATGTATTTGGCTAAGGTGTATGGAAACTTCTGACTTCAACTGTAAAGGTCCCACAGTTGACAGTACATTTCAGAGCAAAAACCAAGCCATAAGGTCACAGGAATTGTCCGTAGAGCTCCGAGACAGGATTGTGTCAAGGCACAGCTCTGGGGAAGGGTACCCAAAAATGTATTCAGCATTGAAGGTCCCAATAAAAATTTTAAACCCCTTTTCACTCCCTAATTTCGTGGTATCCAATTGGTAGTAATTACAGTCTTGTCTCATCGCTGCAACTCCCGTACGGACTCGGGAGAGGCGAAGGTCGAGAGCCATGTGTTCTCTGAAGCACAACCCAACCAAGCCGCACTGCTTCTTGACACAATACACATCCAACCAGGAAGCCAGCCGCACCAATGTGTCGGAGGAAACACCGTACACCTGGCGACCTGGTCAGCGTGCACTGCGCCCGGCCCGCCACAGGAGTCGCTAGTGCGCGATGAAACAAGGATATCCCTGCCGGCCAAACCCTCCCTAACCTGGACGACGTTGGGCTAATTGTGCGCCTCCCCATGGGCCTCCCGGTCGCGGCCGGCTGCGACAGAGCCTGGGGTCGAACCCAGAATCTCTGGTGGCACAGCTAGCACTGCGATGCAATGCCTTAGACCACTGCGCCACCTGGGAGGCCCCTCCAATCATTCTTAAATGGAAGAAGTTTGGAACCACCAAGACTCTTCCTAGAGCTGGCCGCCCCAGCCAAACGAAGCAATCAGGGGAGAAGGGCCTTGGTCAGGGAGGTGACCAAGAATCCGATGGTCACTCTGACAGAGCTCCAGAGATCCTCTGTGGAGATGGGAGAATCTTCCAGAAGGACAACCATCTCTGCAGCACTCCATCAATCAGGCCTTTATGGTAGAGCGGCCAGACAGAAGCCACTCCTCAGTAAAAAGCACATGACAGCCCGGTTGGAGTTGCCAAAAGGCATCTGAAGGACTGACCATGAGAAACAAGATTCTCTGGTCTGATGAAACCAAGATTGAACTCTTTGGCCTGCATGCCAAGCGTCACGTCTGGAGAAAACCTGGCACCATCCCCTACAAAGCATGGTCGTGGCAGCATAATGCTGTGGGGATGTTTTTCAGCAGCAGGGACTGGGAAACTAGTCAGGATTGAGGGAAAGATGAACGGAGCAAAATACAGAGAGATCCTTGATGAAAACCTGCTCCAGAGCGCTCAGGACACCAGACTGGGGTGAAGGTTCACCTTCCAACAGTACAACGACCCTAAGCACACAGCCAAGACAATGCAGGAGTGGCTTCGGGACAAGTCTCTGAATGTCCTTGAGTGGCCCAGCCAGAGGCTGGACTTGAACCCGATAAGAACATCCCTGGAAAGACCTGAAAAAAGCTGTGCAGTGATGCTCCCTATCCAACCTGAAAGAACTTGAGGATCTGCAGAGAATAATGGGAGAAACTCCCCAAATACAGGGGGGCCAAGCTTGTAGCGTCATACCAAAGAAGACTCGAGGAAGTAACTGCTGCCAAAGGTGCTTCATCAAAGTAATGAGTAAAAGGCCTGAATAATTATGTAAATTATTTCTTTTTTTTAATACATTTGCAAAAAATCTACAAACCTGTTTTTCTTTGTCATTATGGGGTATTGTGTGTAGATTGAAAAAAAAAGACTTCATATATTTTAGAATAAGGCTGTAATGTATGAAAAAGAAGAGGTCTGAATACTTTCAGAATGCACTGAATGTTAGGGTTATGGTTAGGGTGAAGATGGGTAGGGTGGGGTAAGGTGTTACCTTCTTCTCCTGGTAGAAGTATGTGAGGACAGGAAAGCGTCCTTTGCTCCTGAACTTGGAGCTGCCGACGATGATGGGCTTACTGGCTGTAATGGGCACATACAAGTCTCTGGGATACGTCTCACATATCTACAACAGGAAACATAGAATCATGGGATTTGTTGTCAAATATTGAACCAATCTTATTCCATTACATCCTGAATCCTATTGGAACGCTCTGCCCACCTTGTAGTCCCTGTTGACGTCAGTGAGCTGCCATCGGTCACAGGGTACGCCCATCCTCTCAAACTCCGCCCCCAGATCGATGAGCTGCCAGCCTTCCTCTCTCTGTTGCTCGTTTTGCTTGGGGTTGTAGGAGAACGCATAGAGCTCATCATAGGATACTAGGGAGGGAGACAGAGATGGAGAAGAGGGAGAGAGCAAATGTTAGAAACTAAACTCGACTCAAGCATCCTGCACACTCAAAGTAGGGCAGGCACAATTACCTTATAATCATCTAACCAACGATTATGAATGAAGACTCATTAAAATAACAGTCATAACCGTTTAGTTTGAGTTTTTTGGGGGTGGAATGAACTGCTGACTGGAGACGGCAGGTCATTCTTGCGGTTGAGTCCATTTCGGCGGTAACATGGACTCTTTACAACGTGATGAAACTGTTGCACCTTGCAGAAACAAGCAAGGTGTTGTGGCAAACAAGTCTTTGATTGCCTCGGCAACACCCCCCTCCCAGCAGCAGCAGCACATGCAGTCAGGAGCGGAGGAGAGGAAGAAATGTGCGTCTTACATTTTTTTAAATAAAAATGCTATTCTAACCATTTTAAAACGATGACCATGGTCATTTAGCTGACCAATAACCATCACAGCCCTAACAAACACACACACGCTCAGGTACAGTAGGTACCTGGTCGTAGCAATCTGAGCAGTGAGCTGTAGATGTCGTGACAGTCTCTCTCTCTCTGGACCACAAAGTGGACCACTCTGAAGTTACGACACTGGATGACCAGAGGACAACCGCTGGTGGTCAACGATAGCTTCTCCACTGACGCTATGTGGTGGTGCAGGATCTGGAGGGGAAAACAAAACAGTCATGACACCTTTCCTTAATATGACACCACAGGACATACTGTAGGGGCAGTAGGTAACTTAGCAGTTAAAGATAAGAGCCAGCCACCGGAGGTTTTTCAGTTCGAATCCCGGGTCTGACGGGACAAATATGTTGGGAAGTGAGCTGCCAACCGTAGGGCCGCTGGTATCAAATCCTAGATGCGATTGCCTGTCATTGTGCCCTTGAGCAAGGCATTTAAACTCCCACAACAACTGTTTCACGGGCACCCAGTGTTGCAGCCGCCTGCTCTAACCTATGTAAGTGTGTCTTTCAGAGGGGTTGGGATAAAAGCGGAACTCAAATTTCGGTTTAACCTTCTGTAAAACAAACAAATAAAGTCATCTTAATCTAGAGGTAGAGACCTTTTTCTTTCACTCTATCAAACATTTAAACACACAAAGGACGCAGGGAGATAATGTGCACTCACACACGCACTCATTGCAATCATTATCATTTTCTATCTGCCAGGAGTGTGTGAATGAGGTTAACAATTCATTAAAGCCTTTTCATGACCATCAAAACAGAGAGCATGAAAGGACAATGCACCAAATAAACATATTTAAATCAGCCCATCACCATAATCATATTAGATAACCAACAACCCTATAGTGACTCCAACCCTGGGACATTATTAAAATGCGCATTCATCAGCATAGTTAATGATTAGCAGAACATTCCAACACTAAGTGTGTGTGTGTGTGTGTGTGTGTGTGTGTGTGTGTGTGTGAGAAACACTTAAAATGCTGATCTCTCCAGCAGCAATGAGTCAGACAGTAAGTTTGGGCGGTATACCGGGTTATTTGAAAATATAAATGGATTTTCAACACCCTTAACTATTTGAGACGTTTTTTTTTACTTTTATAAATGTGAACGTTAGTAGCTACATTTAAGTAAATACCTACAGTCAAATTGTGCTATACGTTAGAAGATAAAGATTGCGTTCTTCATTTCACCAGTCACATTTTTTCATTATGAAGCTTGACGGTATTTGGTGTTTGTTTAGAAGCACACAATGACGAGAGACCATGGCCTTGTGAGTCACCCACTGTTGTGCAGTCAGGTGATCTAGGTGACCTAGCTACAGTATGGAATTTAAACTAAAAATGTCTGCCAACTCTTATAACTATTAAGTTAACGGTCTAAAGATGTGCTAAATGCTCTGCAGTTGTGCATTTGGTTTGTTAATTTAGTAGCTAGTGAGCCATCTATTAGTTACATTATTTTAGTTTGAACGTGCAGACTGGCACTAAGAACAGTGGGAACGTTTCCCTAGTCAGCGACATTATTAGTGCAATGCCCCTTAGTGTTGCTCTGTGCTACCCAGTGGGGCGGGTTGGGGGTCCACCACCCCTTTCTCATGGGCTAGGTCCGTCTTGTGTGCGGCTCTGCGGCCCATCCCGTACCCCCTACCCTCGTGCCTTGAACCTTGCGTAAAAGCGAGATAAAGGCCATTCTGGAACATAGGGTGAGACATTGTTATTAATTTGTAAATAAAGCTAGAGAAACCAAAAACATACAGTCATCTCATGGGTCTCCCAGTTGAGGGGGGCACGGGTATTGAACCAGCATCTGTAGCAACATAGCTTGCTTGCACTGCTATGCAGAGTCTTAGACCGTTGCGCCACTTAGGCGCTGTACAACGTGACCGGTCGGGAGTGGGCTACAGTAAGAGCAAAATAATCCCAACAAAATAAACAGTTTTAGTAAGTGATACTGAAGTCGTGCACAATTATACGTTTCTATTTAGGTTTATGTCACCCATTCATTGTCAGTTAGAGATACCGTAGGACCCAAAAGCATAATCAGTGCTCTAACTCCCCCTTGCGCTGGTCTGGAGCAATGAAGTGGTGACGCAGGGTACCGTACTAAACCACAAATTACCTCTAAATCCCGCAGCATAATCGCCAAACTTTTAGTGGAACATCCACTGTAAGTGGTAACAGAAGAATCCCCTCTGGATCAAGAGCCTTGTTTTGTGCGTGCAGCAAACTGTGAGTAGCATTTCGGAGTTACTTGTATAACTTTATGAGCTGGGATGTCTGTCCTGCAAATACTTTAGGTCAGAGACTGTATACAATGTTCCCAATGCGGTCGTTAATATTTAGTTAGCATTGTCTATGGGATTTTACATATACTTGTTAGCATTGCTAACCTTCGGATTACAATAGCGCCCCTTGTGTTCAGTACCGGTATTACCGAATAGCCCAGTATTGCACAAGGTCGGTACGAAGTTATGACAATCTGGATACCGCCCAAGCCTAAGACAAAGTCTTAGCATCTCTTCAATATTTATGCCCTGGAGGCACATTTTGCCTTGCTACAAACACTTGGACTCTCTGACTGAGTTATAGCTACCAAATTGACACACACTTTTCCCCTGTGAGGAAGGAAGTATGTACGAAGCCTGGCAGCAGTGTCTTTGTTAAGAGATCTGACTCCAACCGTGGCCCTGGAGCTACAAGGTTTACAGATTTCTGTTCCAGACTCCAGCCCAGCCAGCACTAACTAACCTACCCGATTCAGCATCTGACCGTAAGGCGCTACAGAGGGTAGTGTGTACTAGAGGTCGACCGATTAATCGGAATGGCCGATTAAATCGGGGCCGATTTCAAGTTTTCATAACAATCGGAAATCGGTATTTTTGGGCGCCGATTTAAAAAAAAATGTACACCTTTATTTAAATCTTTATTTAACTAGGCAAGTCAGTTAAGAACACATTCTTATTTTCAATGACGGCCTAGGAACGAGGCAGAACGACAGATTTTTAACCTTGTCAGCTCGGGGGATCCAATCTTGCAACCTTACAGTTAACTAGTCCAATGCTCTAACACCTGATTACATTGCACTCCACGAGGAGCCTGCCTGTTAGCGAATGCAGTAAGCTAAGGTAAGTTGCTAGCTAGCATTAAACTTATCTTATAAAAAACAATCAATCAATGACTGTCATTGCTCCAATGTGTACTTAACCATAAACATCAATGCCTTTCTTAAAATCAATACACAAGTATATATTTTTAAACCTGCATATTTAGCTAAAAGAAATCCAGGTTAGCAGGCAATATTAACCAGGTGAAATTGTGTCATTTCTCTTGCGTTCATTGCACGCAGAGTCAGGGTATATGCAACAGTTTGGGCCGCCTGGCTCTTTGCGAACTAATTTGCCAGAATTTTACGTAATTATGACAACATTGAAGGTTGTGCAATGTAACAGGAATATTTAGACTCATGGATGCCACCCGTTAGATAAAATACGGAACAGAATAAACGTTTTGTTTTCGAGGTGATAGTTTCCAGATTAGTCAAAGGTATATGGTTTAGAGAGAAATAGTCGACGCGTTATAATTCCTGTAATAACTTGGGGCTGAATTTGAAAGGGGTTCCTTCGTTATTTTACCGTTCATGTCTTCCATAGAGAATGTCTTGATCTACTTCAAATAAGGTCTGTGTTTCGTGCAGACTTAAACCGCCTCGACGTTTTGATACCCATGTAAATCTCACTAGGATTAGGTAACGTTTGTCAACATATTTTCATAAATCCACTCTACAATTTTTTTTATCTTCGCTTATATTTAGCCAATATTGATCAGAGTTACCTTGTCCTATGGATATCTACACAGTTATAAAATTGGCACGGTGATGTAAGCCTACACGAAACACAGACCTTATTTTAAGTGAATCTAAAAATATCCTATGGAATAAATGAAGGAACCGCTTTTCAGATTTTGCTAGAAGGTGTCATGGGAATTATGACTCGCACTTTGGTTGTCAATTCTTACCATGCCCATTATTAAAATAGGATTTCCTGCATATAGAAATTAAAGTTTTTGTTTTCAACATTCATCACAGGTAACTTAAACTCAATTTTTATTCAAACAGTTGAGAGTATTTGTCTCCTAAGCAGACTTCAGTATCATTGTCACTTCAGACAACGTCAGTGTGTGTATTTATGTATTATATTAAGTTAAAATAAAAGTGTTCATTGTTCATTCAGTATTGTTGCAATTGTCATTATTACAAAAAGGTGTATGATATATATATATATATATATAAAAAAAAAAAAAAAAAGTTTAATAAAAATCGTCCGATTAATCGGTATCGGCTTTTTTTGTTCTCCAATAATCGGTATCGGCATTGAAAAATCATTATCGGTCGACCTCTAGTGTGTACGACCCAGTACATCACTGGGGCCAAGCTTCCTGACATCCAGGACCTATATACTAGGCGGTGTCAGAGGAAAGCCCAAAAAATTGGCAAAGACTCCAGTCACCCAAGTCATAGACAGTTTTTTTTGCACTGCTGCTACTCGCTGTTTATTATCTATGCATATTCACTTCACCCATACAGACATGTACAAATTACCTCGACTAACCTGTACCCCGCACATTGACTCGGTACCCCCTGTATACAGCCTCGTTATTGTATTGTGTTACTTTTTACTTCACTTTATTTGGTAAACATTTTCTTAACTCTTTCTTGAACTGCACTGTTGGTTAAGGGTTTGTAAGTAAGCATTTCACGGTAAGGTCTACACGTTGTATTCGGTGCATGTGACAAATTAAGTTCGATTTATCAAGTCAAGTACCGGTAGGCCTAATAAGAGCTTACTGTCTTCCCTCATTCCTACTCTCTCACCCCTCCCTTTCTACCTGGCACTGCCAACAGGTTACCAAGGCGATGTTGAGAATAGGCTGGGCCAGCAGGTTAGTGTAGCAACAGTTGTCACTTGAGGAAGGCCGAACCCGGTTCCCACGGTGTCTCAACAGTAACTATCACCGCTAGACAGACTACACACACACACACACCTCACACTGCCTTACTTCCTCACACCACCCACATACACACATGATATTAAAGAACACTAATCTGTAATGGGGTGTGTCAGGCATTAGCTTAAGCAAGTCCTACATTCTGAATTTAGAGCGCTGTGTGAGATAAGGTGTGTTCTGTATTGCGTATTAGAATAGAGGTACTTCTTACCCAGATCTCCTGTGCAGCGGTGGTGGCAGCGTTATTGCTCTCCACGAAGATGAGATGTGTGGCCGTCAGGTGCAGCGTCCCGCTGGTGGACTTGTTACTGAAGCGTTCCAACAGACGCACCAGCTCCACCTGCACAGGTACAATTATGATTACGGTGACACCTGTCAAACCTGTCTCCTTGCAACATTATGTAAAGAGATTTGGACTCTCTCTTTCCCTTGTCCACTCAAACCCAAGCACAAAAACACTTGTAGTGAAAACCTTTGGCCCTACTACCATGTCCTCACTAACACATCATGAATGTCAGTAGAACATTGACAGAGTCTGTCGAACCAGAGTTGATCATTTCCTGACTGGATGCTTTTTTTATTTTCTTTTTTTTTTTTACACATTCCTGGTTCACTGACTCCTGTTGACAGTGGTTACAAGATGAAGAACTACTTAATTCAACTCTCACCTTTGTCTTCACACCCTGTAAATTGTATCACTTTAATGACATTTAGAACACTTGACTGAATATACTTCATCTGCACTATTCTAATCTGTGATTAACAAATAGGCTAGCCTATTCTCTCTCCCTCTCTTTGAAAGAGTCTCTCTCTGTCTCCCAGCAACCAGTGTGGTGCTAGGCAACGCCACAGGATGGCGATCAGTCAGCTCAGTCAAGGCCTGGTAGCGAACAGAAGAGAGTGTGTGTGTTTGTGTAGACTGACACACACACACAGAGGAGGAAAGAAAAGGTTGTTGACGGGCCTGAAGTCAAGCTGATGACTGTCCTGTTCACCAACTGCATTGCAGTTCCACAGTCCCTAGGCCTATTTCCTTGATTCAGATATCAGCATGATCCAGATTAGTGCACCCAAGGCCACAGAAAATCTCAGGAGTTGACTGTCTGTATGTTTAATTAGAGTTCAAACAGGGTCCAGGGGGGCAGAGCCTAAAATGCTGCAGATGGGTAACACCCTTGCAGGCAACCACACCCACCATCTTTCACCTGAACAAAACAAACGACAAGTGCCAGATCAACAGACACACTCCTTCAGGCGGCACTTCACTGATAAAAAAATGACCAAAGGACTTTGAGCTGGCTCTTCTCTTTTTAAGCTACAACAGAAATACCCTTTGACTCCAGTGCCAACAACATGAAAGCTTTGAGCCTGTTTTGTGAAAACAGCGGCTGTGATGACGTCTGTCACTGACTATAGCAAATCATTGTATAACTAGCTCATTATTCTGACTATAGCATAAATACAAAAAAACATCCACTTTGCTCCTTTGACGTAGTGGTAGCCCCATGATCTGTCATACTAAATGCATTATCTGGAAACATCCAGCTGGTACCATAAATCTAATATCGTGTTTGTGCCAAGGAGGACAGGCAGCTGCAGGAGGCGGCTAGCGAGAAAAACAGGTCACTGGCACACAGCACATCAGACAGTCTGTTGTCAAAACACCAGAAAAAAAATATTGCCTTCTTGGTGTAGCCTACTCGGTTGTCTCCACCGACACTGTGATAGTGTTTTATATTGCTAGCAATGTCTACAGTGGCTTCCCTGAATCTCTCTATCAAGTTCTAAAATCACCACCCAAAGCGCGAGCCAACTTGCCCATCCTAAACGACCATTGTAATGGCCATTCATGCAGCCGTGCAGCAGAATCCGCTTCTCTTGGAACCAAAACAAGACTGAGCATATTAACAAGTTAACTAGCTAGCTAACTAATTAACTGGCCCTGCATTTGTCAGGTAGCTAACGTTAGCTTTTAGGGCACCATTGTCAACGCACCAGACGTTGTTGTAATTGCATAGCAAGTTATTATAGCTAACTAAAGTTAGTTAACTAGCTACATCATATGCATTTGAAATGTTTTGCTAAGGTTAAACAAAAAAACAGTAACGTGAATGGCGCTAGCTAGCTTTCTTACCTTAGGCGTTCGGATATGTTCCATTTCCCTGACAGCTGTCAGTGCATGCAACGATTCAACCAGTTGACATGTGATGTGGCTCGCACATCGATTATCAAGGTGCGGCAAGCTGACGTTATTTGATCGCTTGTTTTACTTTGGTACGGACATTAGTTGAGTATTCACGATTGGTATTTTTTTCAGTAGATGCTCGCTAGCTATTAGTTATTCACTGTCGTCACTAGTCACCACAGCCACAAAGTCATTACCCCCGCCCCTTTCTACACATTATCTTCTTAAAATGTGATTTTAAACCTAACCTTAACCACACTACTAACCTTATGCCTAACCCTAACCTTAAATTAACACCAAAAATCAAATTTTTGTTTTCATGAATTTTACGATATAGACATTTTTGACTTTGTGACTGTGGTAACTAGTGGAGACCGTTATCCACTACAGCGCTTCCCGCTTGGGCGACGTCAATGGGCGTACTACCTCACCGCCACGTAGTGCAGATTCCATTGTTTGATTGTTTATTTTTTTATTACTTGATATTTTTTTGTATATTTTAGTATTTTCTCGTTAATACATGTGTTCTGTTTTGTATGATGTAACAATGTAAATTGTTGATTTGATTTTGTATAATAAATGGAAAAAACGTAGTACAGATTCCAGGCCTTATGGGAAATGTTTCAACCCATACAATTCAATTCAATTCAAGGGGCTTTATTGGCATGGGAAACATGTGTTAACATTGCCAAAGCAAGTGAGGTAGACAATACACAAAAGTGAAACAAACAATACAAATTAACAGTAAACATTACACATACATCAGACATTGAATTCAGAGTAGTCTGAGTAGAGGATATTCTTGTTAGGCATTACTCCACCACCTATTACTATTTCCACATATTCTGTAATCTTTCCATCGTGACACATGTATGTATTTTAAACCCGTTCTCAAACTGACAAATAATTAAAGCGTATTTTTATTTCTTCAAAAACATGATAGCAACCGCTAGATGTCCCCATTTGACCGTCCAATCTGCCAAGTCCTCCAGTATCCCAGCAGGCCACAATAACCGCAAAATACATCGAGGGTAAAGCGCGGATTCGGAAAAACAGTTTTGAGAAGGAAGTTAACATTTTAGTGCTGTTTAACTATATGCATAACGGATTAATTACGTTTCAGATCGCTGTAAATGTGTATACGTTACTAAGCGAGTGAGTTTAAATCGCCGAATAGTATGTTGTTTTTATTTTCTTTCACGTTACCATGACTTTGTAGCCACAGTCACACTGGCCTGCACGCGGGCGTTCGTACCGTTCAAAGCTTGCTATCGAACAGTCAGTTAGATAAAGTTTGACTAACTAGAAACTTGGTTGTTGTTGCTTAAATATGTCAGGCTTTAATTTCGGATCCGGGGCTATTGGTTCCACCAACGCTGGCGGAGGGTTTTCGTTTGGAGCCGCTGCCAGGTAAGAATTGTACGGCTGACGTACGTTAGCTTTATCTCGCGGATATGTCGATATGCGCGGGTTACCAAGGATGTATTGTAGCCAACTAACTAACTAGCTAGCTTCCTAAATATCGATGTAGAAGTAATCATGCAAACATCGCTCTGATGTAAGTGTGTCAAACTGCTAATATATTATGGGTGTGTCAACTAGTTGTCTCTAATATATATATATATATATATATATATATATATTATTGTAATTGTGACAGCGGCATGTAATGTTTTATACTTCTTCCCTCGATCTCCCCCACTTTTTCTCTCACCCCTTTCTCTAGTACCCCAGCTGCAGCAGGTACAGGTGGGTTTACTCTGGGTGGAGCTCTGGGTGCTACAGCCCCAGCCTCCACCACCACCACCTCTTCTCTGGGCCTGGGTGCATCACTATTCTCACAAAAACCTACTGGGGGGTTCTCCTTTAACACTCCTCCCTCAGGTAGGTACACATGTTTTCAACATGGCCTGTCGGTCTCTTTCCCTCTGCAGACCTGCCTCATGCTTGATGTTTCCTAACACCAAGTACAAATAAATACACAGACATACATTTAGGTGTAGGTGACTATTGTAGTTATGGAGTTCTTGTTTTTGTGCAGGAGCTGCTGCACCCACCCAAGGCCTTACATTAGGTGAGCTTACTATCAATGTAACTACACATCAGTCAAGACCTCCACTGCTACCATTGGCTCATCCCAGTCTGTGCCTTCGCATGATGATGCAATAGTGCCTGTCTTGGCAGATTCATTTGTTAATGTCTGTGGGTGATGATGTCATATGGTCGAGTCTACCTTTAACCCTGCTCTACCTGCTGTCTCTCCCAGGTGCCCCAGCAGCCTCTACAGCCCCTACCACGGGCTTCAGTATGACCTTCAATAAACCCTCTGCCTCGGCCCAACCCTTCTCCCTCACTGCAGCCTCCTCGGCCCCCACAGGGGCAGGACTGACACTAGGCTCCGTCCTCACCTCCACTGCGCCACAGCAAGGAGCCACAGGATTCTCTCTCAACCTAGGGGGTGTGGCCGCAAGTACAGCCCCATCCACGGGTCTATCGCTGGGTTCCAGTATGTTCTCTAACATGGCTACTACTGGTTAGTTAACTAAACATCTCTGTCTCTCTCTGTTATCCTGCATGGATCCTACTGGTTAGTTAATTACACATATCTCTCTCTGGGTCTCATCACACCTATCTTTTTCCATTTCTATCTCTTATCTCTGTCTTTTCACCTACATTCCTTATTTGGAGGTAGTGAATGATCTGTCTTGCCTGTGTGTGTGTGTGTGACTAACACCTTTTTGATTATGTGTTGATCTTAGGTCTGAGTCAGTCCACTCTTGGAGGACTGGGGTTTGCGTTAGGTTTGTATGGGTGTCAGACTAACATTTGCATGGTTGTGTTTGTGAGTGTCAGTGTGTTTATTTGTGTTAATGTTTTGTCTGTTTTCAGGTTTGGGCCAGACCACTCTCGGATCAGGGGGGTTGACGTTAGGTTCCCTGGCCTCTACCTCCACGGCGGTGTCAGCGGCCCCCAGCCTTGGACTGGGCGGAGTTGACTTCAGCACCTCCTCAGAGAAGAAAAGCGACAAATCATCAGGGGCCAGCCCACAGTGAGTGCTACTGACTGACAACCATCTGGACCAATGAGTGTCCACAGTGTCATTTCTTGACCAACTGTTTATAATGGTCATCATAATAGGTAATATATCTGACTCTTGTCCCTGTTTATTTTTCTTTCCTCTCACTCTCAGAGACAGTAAAGCTTTGAAAGATGAAAATTTGCCTCCAGTCATCTGTCAGGATGTAGACAACTTCCAGTACGTAAATCAGTACTTTCCTTCAACTACACCCCATGTTAGTGTGTGTGGCTCTAACAGTGCTGTTTGCACATCGTTGGTCATGAAGATGCATTGTGTTGACGTGTGAGTTCTCCGTCCTGTAGGAAGTTTGTGAAGGAGCAGAAGCAGGTTCACGAGGAGATCAGCAGGATGTCATCAAAAGCCATGCTGAAGGTTCAGGATGACATCAAGAGTCTCAAACAGCTGCTGTCTGTCAGCGCTTCGGGACTACAGAGAAACGCCCTGGCTATAGACAAACTGAAGATGGAGACTGCGCAGGTACACACGCTGATGTCACATTGTCTTTTGAGGAATTAAGGCTCAGAATACACATGCCCTTACTGTTGCTGAATGTCATCTCTCCTAACCCTCCTCGTCTAGGAGTTGAAGAATGCAGACATAGCTCTGCGGACTCAGAAGACTCCCCCTGGACTCCAACACGACAACACAGCTCCCTATGAGTGAGTATTCCTATCACCATCATTGTTATATCCCCCTGAACTTACATGATCAAAAGTATGTGAACACCTGCTCATCGACTATCTCGTTCCAAAATCATGGGTATTAATATGGAGTTGGTCCCCCCTTTGCTGCTATAACAGCCTCCACTCTTCTGGGAAGGCTCCACTAGATGTTGGAACATTGCTGCGGGGACTTGCTTCCATTCAGCCACAAGAGCATTAGTGAGGTCGGGCACTGATTTTGGGCAATTAGGCATGGCTCGCAGTCAAAGGTCCAATTCATCCCAAAGGTGTTCGATGGTGTTGAGGTCAGGACTCGGTGCAGGCCAGTCAAGTTCTTCCACACCAATCTCGGCAAACCATTTCTGTATGGACCTCGCTTTGTGCACAGGGGCATTGTCATGCTGAAACAGAAAAGGGCCTTCCCCAAACTGTTGCCACAAAGTTGGAAGCACAGAATCGTCTAGAATGTCATTATATGCTGTAGCGTTAAGATTTCACTTCAGTAGAACTAAGGGGCCTAGCCCGAAGCATGAAAAACAGCCCCAGACCATTATTCCTCCTCCACCAAGCTTTACAGTTGGCACTATGCATTAGCGCAGGTAGCGTTCTCCTGACTTCTGCCAAACCCAGATTTGGCCGTTGGACTGCCAGATGGTGAAGCGTGATTCATCACTCCAAAGAACGCGTTTCCTCTGCTCCAGAGTCCAATAGCGACAAGCTTTACACCACTCCAGCCGATGCTTGGCATTGCGCATGGTGATCTTAGACTTGTGTGTGGCTGGTCAGCCATGGAAACCCATTTCAGGAAGCTCCCGACGAACAGTTATTGTGCTGAAGTTGCTTCCAGAGGCAGTTTGGAACTCGGTAGTGAGTGTTGCAACCGAGGACAGGTTTTTACACGCTTCCGCAGTCGGCTGTCCCGTTTTGTGAGCTTGTGGCCTACCACTTCGCGGCTGAGCCGTTGCTGCTCCTAGTACTGTTATTCCACTTCACAATAACAGAATTTACAGTTGACTGGGGCAGCTCTGGCAGGCCATAAATTTGATGAACTGACTGACTTGTTGGAAAGGTGGCGTCCTATGACGGTGCCATGTTGAAAGTCACAGAGCTCTTCAGTAAGGCCATTCTACTGCCAATGTTTGTCTATGGAGAATGCATGGCTGTGTGCTTGATGCACCTGTCAGCAAAGGGTGTGGCTGAAATAGCTGAATCCACTAATTTAAAGGGGTGTCCACATACTTTTGTGTGTGTATATATAGTGTACCATACCCCTTTTTGGATTTGGAACCACTGATGAATGTACTAATAAATAATAATAAATAGCCATAATAAATTCAAACCTGTCGGTCTCATTCTTTCTCCCTGTCTGTAGTTATTTCCGGTGTTTAGTGGAACAGTTTGAGGTCCAGTTGCAGCAGTACAGACAGCAGATAGAGGAGCTGGAGAATCACCTCACTACACAGGGCAGTGGATCACACATCACACCACAGGGTAACATACATACATACATACATACATATATACATACACACAGACTTTTGACTTTCTTCATAGTCTTTATGTGTGTGTTTCTGTGTCTCTTCACTGGATATTGTGTGTAGATCTGTCACTGGCCATGCAGAAGTTGTACCAGACGTTTGTGGCTCTGGCTGCTCAGCTCCAGTCAGTACACGAGAACGTCAAGGTAAGTCCTACAGACATCACTGTTGACTGTTCTATAACAAATCACCTTGTTACAGAAATAAATATTGAGTATTTTGAATGAAGTGATTGAGGTTCTTCCTCTGGGCTATCTGTAGACCCTGAAGCAGCAGTACCTGGGATACCGCCGTGCCTTCCTGGAGGACTCCACAGACGTCTTCGAGTCCAAGCGGGTGGCCAGTAAGAAGTGGCAGAGTGCCCCACGCATCACCACTGGCCCTGCCCCCTTCAGCAGCGTCCCCAATGCGGCGGCGGTCGCCATGGCAGCCACGCTGAGCCAGCAGCAGCAGCCCGGCCCAGGTCTGACCTCCGCCTTCAAGTTCTAGAACCCTGACCCCCTCACCTTTGACCTTTCACCTTACCACCCCTCAGTCTGACAGAGAGAGGGGGAGGAGAGAGATGTAGGGAGAGAGAAGGAAAGTGGGACAATAAAAATGTAGCCAGTGCCCAACTTTTAGGTTAGTTTGTCTTTTCTTTCTCTGGAAAGAGGGAACGAGAAAGAGGAGAATGTAAAAGCAACATAGTAAGTTCCAAACCGTGTTCATTTTGTCTTTCTCCAGTGGTTCTGCTCTATACGTGTGAGAAGACCTTTTCCTCACAGGCATTAGACCCAAAGCAATCTTTCTGCAGCTGTGTTGGAACTGCCTTGTTCATCAACGTAGCAGGGGCCATTACTTGGCTCTCTGCTTTCCCTTCATTTCCCCCTCTCTCTCTCTCTCTCTCTCTCTGTCTCTCTGTCTCTCCCTCCATAAGAGAAGCACTTAACAGTTTCTCAGTGAATCTGTGGCTTTTTAAGATGATTGAAAAAGTGTAGAGTTCTCAGATTACTGGAGATGAGACTAAAAACAAGAAAGCAGGACTCGTATCACTGGGTATTCATTCACAGCTCTCATCTGTCCCAGACAGACTAGACTAGAATCTTTTGAATACTTGGAGGCTGCATTCTCTTTGGGTTCAGTCACTTAATTTATATTGAATGGGTTCTTGATTATCTATATTTATTGAAGGTGCTTTTTTTGTGAAGCTTAACTGCTTTGGTTTTATTGAATAAAATATCTTCGGTAGTTAGTCTGGAGCTAGTCTGGATGGTGTAACGTGGTGGTTCCAAGTGAGTGTGCTCTGTGTCTTCGATTAGGACGCAACCGTCCAAATCGGTTTAGTTCGGAAATTGGGTATCAACCTTCTTTTTTTATTATTAGGATTTTCCTGAACAAACTGGTTTAGATTAGGACACAGTTGTCTGTGTGTGTTTTCATAAAGCAGTAATGTAGCTTTCACTGTGTGGTAGCAGTCTTGATAAGCACTTAAATCACACACACTCATTCTCTCTCACACACACACACACACACACACACACACCAGCCTTAGACCAGCAGATCTCCCTTCCCAACTAGGTTGTATGTTATGAGTAGTCATTTTGTCTTTGATTGACATGCTTCACCTATATTTCAGGATGACATTTTAAAAGTTCAAGACGATCTGACAGTATATAGCCTAGTGTTTAAAGAAGATATTATAATTTACTGCACAGGTCTTACATCAAAAGGGTGTTTTAATTTCAGTGAAAGATTTTAACTGTTGAACATATGCATTCCTTTTTGTAACAATGGCAGCGTCTTTAGTTGTAATAGCAATAACAGCAGGCTCTGGTTGCTAGTGGCCAGGTGTGTGCTTGTCTGTCTGTGTGTGTGACTGTATCTGCATTGTAGACAGGACAATGACTGCCTCAGCCGGTAATGACCGTTTTACAGTAATTTTAACCACAGACAAGACACCCACTTCTACCTGACAGTCCATATCACTTTCAATCCATCACTATGCATTCTACAATAACCTTTTGACTAAGATAATGATTGTGATATATCAGTATTTCCTACACACACTACTTAACACTGGCAGGTGGTTTACCATGCAGGTCTACCTCACTCCAGGATATAGATGGCAGAGGGGCTGACGCACAGTCTGTCTGTACAGATGGAACCTAGTTCTCTTTAGTTCCATAATCCATTCTATTTAATAGAAGGGCTACGATGTTACGTCACTCACTAGTTTTACAGGGGAGAAACCGAGTGAACGTGCTGCTCGTATCAACTGCCTTGGGAAGGCCAGTTGGATCATTAGTGCCAAAAATCAGTATTTTTCTCTATTCGGAGTCGGCCATTTTGTGCTCCGAGATTAACCAACTGCTGCTCTGGACTGACCCGTCTGTCCTCCATTTCATGCTAGCATTCCAGAACCACTCTGAAACTTTGATTGTTCTAGAATGAGTAGCTAAATAGTTGTGAAACTGGAACACGTAAATTAGTTCTGGAACTCTGTGATTGGTTCTGGAACTCGTGGTCTGCTCTACATAGCAAACTCCTGTTAATGTGACAGGGATGTCTAACAGGACTATGATGAATGTCTTGGGGCTTTTTGAAGGGGTTCTATGAGGTCAGAAGGTCCTATAGTTTTTTTTTAAATCCCAGCCCCCGTCCCTGCAGGAGGCCTTTTTGGTAGGCCGTCATTGTAAATACGAATTTGTTCTTAACTGACTTGCCTACTTAAATAAATAAATGACTACTAGTTGTGGTTGGACTGACTGGCTGAGAGACTGTCCGTCCACTCAGACAGTGTTCAGACTCAGAGGAATAGCTAGTTGGCGCCAGTGAAGTGCTGGGATGTTTGTAGAACACTGGTATTGGCTGGGGAGGTGTATTTTCAGACAAAAACACAGATGCCAATTCAGTGGCCTGTTCAGGAGGGTGTGATGTTACAGAACGTTCAGATAGAAATGTGTTGTAGAATAGGGAGTCATATCAGCTCTATTCATTACATTTCTTTCTTCAACGTACAGAACGTGTCACATCACTGAACACAGCCCTCATCTTCACTCTGGTTCAGAGTGCTTTTGTTTAGAATGGTGTGTTTAATCTAAATATAACCAATGCTTGTTGTTGACGATGATGCATATATCTGATACTATATAATATTGTGTGCCTTTTGAAACTAGACATATTATTAATAATAATAATTTTGCGATGCATTTTTTTCTGGCACAGGCTAGTTCCTTCACTCTTGGAATCTTGAATAGTTTTGGAAAACTTGTGAAATGCAATATAGCGGCTAGGAATTAACAATCGGTTGTGTCCTTTAACTGTGTCTGTTTATATGTAAGTGGTATTGCTTTAAATTGACAATAAATCCGTTTTAAAGGAGCGACTTTGTCTTTGTTTCTTTTTGACTGGTAAATTACTGATTTTTGAACACCCAATTGGATTTAAGAGAATTAATGAGTACACTTGTTGGATGAAGCTTAAACCCAAACTGAGTTTGCATCTCTAAAATCCAATTTGAGAAACGATACAGGTGCACGGAGGTTCAGAGTGAAGGAACTAGCAGACATGTTTCTACCACAGTCACATTTGTTTGACCATTTTATCTGTGAAAATCTATCCACAGTTGCTAATGTATTTGTAGAAATGTGTAGGGATTATCTCAAAGGGAACAACTTCGATGTGGCAGTAAGGTTAGTGTTGGGGTGAGACAGGAGGTTGGGCTTAGAAGTCTGGTGGAATGTCATACAGAACCACTGATCCACGGGGTCCTGACATGTTACTCTATTCACTCTCTTGTGGACACACACACACAGCCTATATCACTACTGAATGTTGCAGAGAGGGGGAACTTGACTTCAGTAACACACACACAGCCTATATCACTACTGAATGTTGCAGAGAGGGGGAACTTGACTTCAGTAACACACACACAAACGGACATTCCCTAGTCCAGAGGAGTAAGCTGTGTGCTCTCTCTGTCTCAGGGAGCCAGGCGTCCCTGGGGTCTGGTTTGGGAAACCCCTTTGCCTTGGGAGTGGGCTCTAGCTTGGGCACCTCAGGCCTCGGAGGTACTACCTCTCTTTTTACATCTAGTCTTCTCTTCCTCATCCATCTCTACTATGTATCTTTCTCACTGTCTGTTGCTTTCTTTAGATCTCACTCGCAACCTCCCTCCATTTATCCCCCTCCTTGTGTGTGGAAGACTGTTGGCAGTGTTAGGAATGTATGTGGTGTGAGTTAAGCTCTTCACTATCTAGGGCTGAAACAGTCTGCCTGTAGCTGTGGTATGTAGTGGGTCTCTATGCTTTACTCTCGTCATTGGATACAGTTACGTCCACTATACCCTGTTTGTGAGTGAGCCATTACAGAGGCTTAGCTACTGTTCTTTCTCTCACTCTTGCAGTAGTTGTGTGTGTGGTGTGTCCATGAAGCTAAGCTCTCTCACTCTGTCATGTAGTAGCAGCGTAGTAAGTGTGTGTCCCTAAAGCTTGGCTCCCTCAATCTCTCTCCCCTGCAGTGTTTGGTGGGGGTCCAGGTTTCGGGGGGGTAGCGACGGGGGGCTCCTCATTTGGTTTCTCCTCCGCCACCAAGCCCTCGGGAGGGAGCCTGAGTGCAGGTACACACACACACCTTACCTCCTTGTGCAAGCTCTCTGGAGGGTGTTTTAGCAGACACACACACTCCCTGTGAGCATACTCATTATTTGAATAACTCATGTCCTCTTTCTTCTGTTTCTCCTATCTCCTTCTCTCCAGGTTTTGGAAGCAACAGCAGTTCAGGGTTTAACTTCAGTAACCCCGGCCTCAACGCGTCTGCAGGCCTGACGTTTGGCGTGTCCAACCCTCCCGCCACGGGCTTCGGCACTGGAGGTCCACTGCTGCAGCTCAAGAAGCCCCCGGTGGGAAACAAGAGAGGCAAGAGATAGAGGGGCGAAGGGAATGGTTAGGATTTGGGGAGGGTAAGCTGATCCTAGATCTGTTACTTCCAGAACTGTCCAAGGTTGTTTAATGGGTTAATGGGTCACAGTCCATGTATATGGATTTGGGAGGGTACGTTTATTCTAGACCTGTGCCTAAGGGTGACTTCTAGAGCTGTCCAGGGGAGGTCAGGTTGTAACAGTCTGTCCCAGATCTTTATTTTTATACCTGACGGGGGAGCAGAGGGTTTGAGGGAGGGGGGTTATGCAGGACCAGGGTGGAGGGAATGAGGAGAGGGAGAACTCGAGCAGAAAAAACTGTTGAAACAGATCAGCACATTTGGACAAGGTTCATAACCTGTGTTTTGTTCTTTTTAAATGTCCTCATTATCGTTTCATCATGATTGCTTAGTTTTTGTCGAGTTTTTATTTTATACTCTTTGTAAGTGTTTGTTGTGTGTGCAAGGATGCATGCAAGGGAGAGAACTGGCTGTGCCGAATGTTCCACACAGCCCCAAATTAGAACCTGAAAGGGCACCAGAACACACCAAACATGCACAAACACATACGTACATTTCCTGTCAAGTGTGAATTTATGCAGTGTGTGTGTCAATAGACCGTGGTGTTGTTTTAGGGCTGGTGGATGATGAGCATATTACTGTCTGTGCTTTTCCATTGTCTATTCTGATTCTCTCTGTTACCAAATAGTGATGTCATCCTCTTCTATTCATCTGAGTTGATAAGTGTAAACCTGTATTTTCAAACATCAGTTTAATAATAAAATTCCTGATGTTGATGATGGTTTTCCTTTATGTCTGTTTTTGTTGGAACGTTGCTCTTATACGCAGGCAGAGGTCATGTATCAAGTGTTTGGAAAGATAATCTGCTGTTTGCCTGTTTACAATTCCACCTGGCGGTTGAACAAATATTTTGCGGCAATACATGTCATCTTTCTGGTCCAATCACCGAAGCTTACTGTTGCTATGTGACCTTGAGGGCAAACATTTGGTGTTACTATGCAATGAAAATGGGGTTGTCCGTCTCTAAACCAAATCAACTTTTTATTTAATTTAGCAATTTCTCTATTGTTTTTTGCCACCAAGCAAGATATTCGATAACGTATTCAGGTAAGAATTTTTGTAATAACTAAACTGATTACATGACTTTGTTAGCCGTGTTTATGTCTGCTAAACGTGGCTAGCTAAGACTGCACTAGTTAATACTAGCTAATATATTATCACAGCTTGAATAACATTTAATTCCCACTTTATGTCCCAGCAATGCCTTCTCCAGATACTTTTCCCAGCAAATCAACATCCCCCACTGAACTACCAGACATAATCAAACAGTTCACCAAAGCTGCCATCAGAACCCAACCCTGGGATGTACTAGCTACGGTAGTCTGCAGCGTAAATACAGACTACAGCCTCCCTGGATGTGACGGGACTGTAGGAGAGTTAAAAAGGTTATTCCAAGTTCAGACAGAAGGGGGGAGTCAGATCGCTATGATGCTAGGAACTTTACTTTTGGTGTCTATTTTTAATTGTTGCGCTACTGGTGCTGCCTGTTGGTGTTAGGTAGGAAGCTACAGAAGCTGAATGATGTTAATATCTTCGGGTTTTGTTTCATTAAATGTATTTTATTTCATCTGGGTGATTGCATCACCTACTAACACCCTGGTATTACCCGTAGCTCCAGTTCTCAGTCCGAGAAAACACTGAGAGAAAGGTGTTGCAGATTACTCCTTTGTAGGAGTCCATAACGTGAAATAAATAAAACATCCCAAGGTTAATGCTGTAGATATTGTTATAAGGGAGTGTGAGACTATTGAAACATGTAATTTTCAGAGTTTTATTGTTATTAATATAGTTTACAGAGTGCTAAAAGTGCTGCTGTTGCTAGCTAGCATGCCTTTCTATGACGCAGACGGTTAGCTTAGCTGCCGACTGGTGCTGGCGTTGCATTATGGGAGATGTAGTTTTGGCCCTCTAAGGTCTGAATGGGATAGAGGCGATTTCACGTTGTAATTTGTTTGTGTTGCAGTGTTTTTGTACATGAGTTGTTGTATTTTGGTACTGTCAACACTGAAAGCAAGCACCTAGCAATTTATTGGGGATGTGAGACAGTATATGTATTTTACCTTTCTTAATGCTTCTGTATAGAACAACTTATCAGATGGTGCATTGGAGACTGATGTGTTCCTGTCCTGTCTTTTCACAATACTATTGCAGGTATGGTTCTATTGTCTAAGAATTAAGATTATACATTCGTTGTATTAAGGACTGGTTATTATTTTATATTATACATTATGGCTTTATATATGAATGGGATTTGTGTGAGTTGCGCAGAGTCCTGAGAGAAAGAACAACTTGTCAGATGGTGCATTGGAGACTGATGTGTTCCTGTCCTGTCTTTTCACAATACTATTGCAGATCAACATCAAAAGCCAAAAAGACAGTCGTGGTGTTGCTCTTCATTTCTTGGTTCTCCTGTGGTACATATAAAACCCGCTAAAGGACCACCAAGAGAACCTGGCTTTTATGGTACAGGTGGTCGTACATTGGCCGTGTAACTACCCAGTATCTGAGCAGAGTAAGGTGAAATTGTTTCGTTAAAGTGTATCTGTTGTTGTTATATCGGGTACTTCTCTGCCCTGTCCAAAGGAGACATTCTACCAACCAAGGAGAGGCTGGAGAGGCCTGTCGCCACACAGAAGACAGATACCGGACTAACTCCAGGCCTGCTCAAGGTCCTAAACAAACAGATACTCAGTAACCCACAGAATGACACCAGGCCTCCTCTCTCATATTTGGTACTCTAGCTTGCCCCTATTAAAACTGTCCACGGTAGTTGAAACATTGAGAGGAACCAAGCTAATTGAACCCCTGTTGTCCGTCCTCTCTCCATGTATGTTTCTAGCCTATTCCCGAGACAATCAGTATGGAGGAGCTGCAGCAGAAGTGGAAGGGTCTGTGTCAGCCCTCAGAGCAGCTGGACACTGCTGGCCCTGGGGAACTTCTTCGCCAACATCCACTGGATGCAGTTATTCGCTCTGTAAGGGGTGATTGACTGGCTCCCATATGTCAGTCAGTCTCCAGAGAGAAAATGTGGTGTAGTTCTTATAAGTACCACATGGAGGCAGTATTGCACTGTCTTGATGACCCGGGGTTTACTGACTTTTCTGTGTGTGTTCAGATCTTCAATGCCCTGAGGTATGCGTGTGAAATCCTGACAGAGTATGAGGGGGGTGGAGCGGCGACGATGCCCTTTCATCTGTTCGCAGGGCTGTACACCTACCTGGCCCACCTGGGCGGAGAGATCCCCAGGACCAGATAGACAGCTTCCTAAGCAGCCTGCAGAAGCCTGTCTGAGTACACTACCCTACACATACTTTCTCTATCACTCTGTAGCTGTCTGTCAGTCTCTCTCAATATCTATCCCCCTCTGTCTCTACCTCTCTCATACTATCTATCCTGTTGTTCATTAGCCGTATAGGCCTCGTACAGTAGTCACATTGGTTTGTAGGGCGAGAACATACCTGTAGTATTCACAGCATATCTGTACTGTGGATGGGACATTACATTACAAAGGCGGTCAATACCCTCTCAAATATCCTAACCCTAATTCTATTGGCTATCATTGCGTAAGATCTGATTACGTTATCAAACACTGCCTAAGACGATTGGGAATATACCCTCAACATGAGATGGTAGAGATACTGTAGTTATAATCATAGATTTGATAGTAAGCAGCATGAAATGGTTCTAAAACAAGGCATTAATGTTTACACCACCAAACAGAATGACATGATTCAGGTGACTAACTTCTACAGCGGCAAAAACTGAGAATAGGAGAGGGAGAGAGACGATGGGGAAGAGGAGAAGGAAGAAACTGAGCATAGCAGGAAAAAAGGGTTTACTACTTACTCTACAAATACATTCTCAAAATCAACATGAATTCAGGATCAGTGATGTTCTTCTCTATTAATGCTCAGATTTGGACAATAATAATAAATAATAGCCAGTGCTTGAATTATATCTCAAACTGAATGCTCTCACGGTCATTGAGTTTGGTCCATATCTTATTGAGAGTTGCTGTGATATTACATGGAAGGCTACTGTATGTAAGTTAGTATCACTGGATCCAATGACACCCGCTTCTGTCATGACAGGTTAGTCGATAGTTAATTTGTCATGCTCATGGCTTATCAGTCAAGTGCCTGTTGCATTCTCTTTCCACTTGGCATATTCTGTGAGAGGTTCTGAGACAGAGCGATTGTCAGCTCTTGTGAAATGGAGATAGTGTTAGTATCAGTGGTCCTCTCGACAATAGAACAGACACTGATAAGGCTAGTGAGTGAGAGAGCCCCCAGATCATCTGTTCAAAGCTAACACACACACTGGTACACAGTAGCACATGCTGTAATACACAGAAGATTGCCTGTGTGTGATAGTGAAAGCCAGAGAACACATCACTGCAGTGGTGGAACACAGGAATCAAAACAGATAATCTCTCACTTTCTGTTTTCCCATACAGTCGTCATGTAGGATGAGGAAATATTACAAGGAATTGACATCTATGTTTGACAATGTATCGAGAACTCTCATTGCATATACCAGTTGACTGCTTGCAGCATAGTAAAATCATCTCTCTATCATGAAGCAGCCTAGGTAGATACAGTGCCTTGCAAAAGTATTCATCCTCCTTGGCATTTTTCCTATTTTGTTGCATTACAACCTGTACTTTTAAATAGATTTTTATTTGGATTCCATGTAATGGACATACACAAAATAGTCCAAATTGGTGAAGTGAAATGAAAAAAATTACTTGTTGCAAGAAATTACAAAAAATTCTAAATTGAAAAGTGGTGTGTGCATATGTATTCACCCCCTTTGCTATTAAGCCCCTAAATAAGATCTGGTGCAACCAATTACCTTCAGAAGTCACATAATTAGTTATATTGCACACGGGTGGACTTTATTTAAGTGTCACATGATCTGTCACGTGATCTCAGTATATATACACCTGTTCTGAAAGGCCCCAGAGTCTGCAACACCACTAAGCAAGGGGCACCACCAAGAAAGTGGCACCATGAAGACCAAGGAGCTCTCCAAACAGGTCAGGGACAAAGTTGTGGAGAAGTACAGATCAGGTTTGGGTTATAAAAAAATATCAGAAACCATGAACATCCCACGGAGCACCATTTAAATCCTTGATTAAAAAATGGAAAGAATATGGCGCCACAACAAACCTGTCAAGAGAGGGTCGCCCACCAAAACTCACAGACCAGGCAAGGAGGGCATTAATCAGAGAGGCAACAGAGAGACCAAAGATAACCCTGAAGGAGCTGCAAAGCTCCACAGCGGAGATCGGGGTATCTGTCCATAGGACCACTTTAAGCCATGCGCTCCACAGAGCTGGGCTTTACGGAAGAGTGGCCAGAAAAAAAACGTTAAAGAAAAATATAAACACGTTTGATGTTCACCAAAAGGCATGTGGGAGATTCCCCAAACATATGGAAGAAGGTATTCTGGTTAGATGAGATTAAAATTGAGCTTTTTGGCCATCAAGGATAACGCTATGTCTGGCGCAAACCCAACACCTCTCATCATCCCGAGAACACCATCCCCACAGTGAAGCATGGTGGTGGCAGCATCATGCTGTGGGTATGTTTTTCATCGACTGGGAAACTGGTCAGAATTGAAGGAATGATGGATGGCGCTAAATACAGGGAAATTCTTGAGGGAAACATGTTTCAGTCTTCAAGATATTTGAGACTGGGACGGAGGTTCACCTTCCAGCAGGACATTGACCCTAAGCATACTGCTAAAGCAACACTTAAGTGGTTTAAGGGGAAACATTTAAATGTCTTGGAATGGCCTAGTCAAAGCCCAGACCTCAATCCAATTGAGAATCTGTGGTATGACTTAAAGATTGCTGTACACCAGCGGAACCCATCCAACTTGAAGGAGCTGGAGCAGTTTTGCCTTGAAGAATGGGCAAAAATTCCAGTGGCTAGTTGTGCCAAGCTTATAGAGACCCCAAGAGACTTGCAGCTGTAATTGCTGCAAAAGGTGGCTCTACAAAGTATAGACTTTGGGGGGGTGAATAGTTATGCACGCTCATGTTTTCTGTTTTTTTTGTCTTATTTCTTGTTTGTTTCACAAGAACAAATATTTTGCATCTTCAGAGTGGTAGGCATGTTGTGTAAATCAAATGATACAAACCCCCCCCCAAAAAATCTATTTTAATTCCAAGTTGTAAGGCAACAAAATAGGAAAAATGCAAAGGGGGTGAATACTTTCGCAAGCCACTATATAACAATGGGGGTTTCATGCCAGACAAAGTGTTTCTTGAATCTGTGCCAGGGTTTCATTGGGTTAATCTAGTTCCCTGGCTAGCCTGTCACTGATGGTAATGTAATAAACTCCTTTACCTCACAATACCCTGTCATCCCATTGGCTGTTGGCAGCGCTGCTTAATAAGCCCTGTGATCTGAATTGCTCCTGGCAGCGCTTGATGAGCTCTGTAATCTGATTGGCTTCTTGCAGGAATTGGTTAGGCAATCCTGTGATTTAATTGGCTGCTGACTGTTTTAGGTAAAGGAGTCATTTGATCGAATTGGCTCTTGGCAGTGATGGAGTGAGGGAGCAGAAAAGGGTCTTGGTCAACGTTACCCCTATTGGTTAAGGTTAGGATTTGGGGATTGGGTAATCCGATTCTATATCTGTGGTTCTGACCTCCAGATGCTGGGTTATGGAGAGGTTTGGGTAAGCGTGCTGCTTATAGACACACCACATCATGGTGCCAAAGTCATACACACTGCAAATCTCACAGGGAACACACACCCCTTGAGGCTGTTGAGGTGAGGGCTGGCTGGCTGGCTGGGTGCTGTGAGACAGACTGCAGCATGATGCCAAACCTGAAGAGCAGACAACTCACTGCTAGGGAATCTCTTAATCCCTAACACACGCACTGCAACTCTCGCAGAGTACACACACACACACAAACCTCTGACAGTGAACACTTACACAAACACACACACCCTCAGAGAACAAGTTTACAAACATAAGTCTCACACACACACACGCTAGCATAGGTAGGACAAAGTTGAGGAAAGTAGGGTTTTCCTCTTTATCTTCCCAAATGAAGGGATGTAACCATATTACACAATAGTATATGTACTAACCAGCAGTAGTGTAACCCTGGCTAGGTACAGGTATAAACATGAGGTTTTCATGCAGTGAGTGTGGAGTGATCCAGCTAAGTTACAAGCCAGGTCAGGAAATAAGATCAGGGGGATTTTATGTTTCCGGGACTGTTTAGCAGCAGGCTAGAGGGGGCAGGAAGGGGGCTCATCAGCACTAACTAACCCCCCTCTAGTCTGGGGTCCATGCCAGGACTGGGGGCCATGGAAAGTTGTATATGTTTTTTCATGACCAGGTTTTTAACATTTTGTTTAAATGATCTCTTTTATGCTGTGATCCCTTCTAGGATCTGTCCATATAATCATATTCATTTTGATCTAAAAAGGCAAGACTGATCCTGGATCAGCACTCATACTCTGAGATGCTGTGTGGATATGTGCCCTGGTCTCTTTATTGCTCCTTAGGTAGCTCACGACTGAAGCTTGTGCACAAGACACCATAGACCTCAATTACAGTCTGTGTAGCTTTGTAAAGTTAGTGGGCTGGGGTCCTGGAGAATAATTTGTTGCACAACAGCAGTCTCTACTTTACTGCAGCCTGTCCCTGGGAAATAACATTTCTAGGGAGGTGACGCTATCACAGAATAGTAGGTAGGTAGGAAGGAAGGAAACGAGTGGCCAGGGCCAGAGAGAACACAAAGCCCTCAGTGAGGAGAGGGAGTAACTAGGGAGATGGAACAGGAGGAGAGAAAGAGAAGATGGCAACAAAGAAAGAGTTGGACCCGAAGAGAGGGAGGGAGAGAGTAAGGAAAACAACTTCTGTCCACTGGCAACATGCTGTCAGGGTAGGTCACAGCTAACAATACAGTAAGGTCTCTCTCTCTACAGAAACTAATTTTCTTTGTTTTACCAAGGAGGAATGGTGCAGCCAGCTGACTTCAGGGATGGGATTTTTCCTGATTTTTATTTGTTTCCTGAAATCAGGAATTCCTGCTTTTCTGTCATCCTCCATTCAAAGAGCGTTGGAATTGACTACCTATACCGCCCCCAAAAGCAGTATCCCATTTTCCCTGACTTTGTATGTTGTCTTGAATTATACTGGTCTCTGTATTGTGGACATGCCTTTTTCCAGACCAACAGACTGCACTGAGTAGAACCCAGGACAGATGGCTTTCATATCCAGAGGCCTCATTCAAAGACCTGTCTGTCTATTGCCTGTCTATAATCATGTACTATGATTTGACTGTATGGCTGTCATGAACTGGTTCATTCTGTATGTGTGTATCTGTATCCATGTCCCATCTTTTAATAAATGGTACACACACACAGACAAATACGCACGCATGCGAGTGAGTACATACAAACAAGTCGTGTTAATGAAGGGGATTTGCTCTGTGATTAGAATTTGTTAATTGCCACTCAGAAGCCTGAATAAATGCTATTGGAAGCAGTAAACACTCCACCTATCTCTCTCGTTCCTTTGCTTTCTCCCTCCTTTAGTGTCTACCTGGTGTTCTCTGCTCTGGCAAATTAACTTATACCTGTCTGTCAAAGAGCTACTAATCAACCTGTTAATACTCAGCAGATTGGTGCTTTATGGGAAAGGGGAAACAACTCAGAGACCTGTATAAACACACGGTGTACTCAAACCCACACAGAGGCCAGGGTGTGTCTGAGTAGTCATAAGAGAGCTTTTGTACACTGCAGCACAGGGTATTCCAGGTGAGGGGATGGCTTGTTAAGGGGATAGTTCACCTCAGAAATATATGCACATATTTTATTTTACAGACATTTCCCGACCTCGAAAGTAGAACCACTTTTGAGGGCTGAAAACAACTTTGGGTGGATCTATGCCTTCAAGGTGTTGTGTAGGCTCTGTTTTAAATAAATTAATTGAGAGGTCTACTGACATAGATGAAGAATATAGGCAGTATGAGATATTAGTTGTCAGTTTATCAACTTATAAAGGCATGATCTTCATAGAATTATATATATATACTGATGATTAGCATCTATAGAGCATTGACACGGGCCCACAGAAAATGCTTAGGCTTAAAGTTTCGGGTGCTGATCTGTTGAGTGACAACTTTCTCTAGCTGTCACACACCTGTGATCCTCAGAACATGGGCTCGGGCCAGACGTTTACCTGTCCTTTACCCCCCAGGGGTTCTACTCTGATTGTCTGTCTGGGGATTCCAGGTGCGGCTCACAAGTCAAGATGAGATCAGGTGGGTCAGAATCACAGAGGACACAGAGGGATAGATTAATTGCCACATATGAAGTTATATGGCAGGAACCAGGCAGGTTCTTATTCATTGTCTCTGTCGCGCACACAGACAGACCAGCCAGGGCCACTGGATGTGTGTCTGCATCAGGCCTTTGACTACATCAGGAAGACCAGGAGAAAACAGGCCTGCTGAACATTAAACAGCCTTGTCATTCACTCCTGTTGGATCTGATTAGCAATGGGCTGATACACTGCAGACTGACTTAGAGGCTGCATAGGCCTCTGGCGGCTAGGACAGCTGGGGCCGGGCCAGGGACAGATTAGGGTCAGATACACCGAGAGAGGAGAGTCCCTCTAGCAAGCAGACGCACAGATCCACAGGCCATTTAAAAAGCACAATACCACTGTCTTGGATTGGCATCATGAGATGATGGGACCATATTAAACATGGATTGGTCAGTGAATCAATAGTCCGTTTAGGCCTACTTTAACTTGGCTTGTTCTACAAGTGTGAAAAGTGGCTGCATGGTTGAATCAAGGATGGATATCTGAACTGTTGTAACTGTTTTACTGAGTGTGTGAGTCATTCACAGTGAGAACTAAGGTAATGTAGGGGGTTTCCTGCCAGATCTCACATCATCCAAGAAACAGAACATTTGTTTTTTCTGTAAATTTGAAACCGAAAGAATAACTGCACAGACGTTTTGTTTTTTCTTCTGCAGTATGAATCATTCTAACAATGACCAATGTCTCATGAAAGGGTTGCAATGGGGTTGCCCCCATTTAGCTAAAATGATCATCTCAAAGTATTCCTGTTGTCAACATTTCAGACAGAGCGGAATTAATCTGCTCAAATGAAAACGAAATGAGGGAGGGAAGGAGGGGAGAGCGATGGAGAGGGGGCAGTTGGCTAAGAAACTAATCGGATTATGGGACTACAGTTTATCGAGCGCCTGTTTTTTTACTCTACGCGTTAGCTGGGTGAGTGTGGCTCTTTTACTTTGGGTACTGCGTATCTATTGTTTTCTGTCCTAATGAGGAACATATTTTTTTCGTACTGATGATGACATAACAAGAGTTGTTGTAACTCTCGGTTTACTTCGTGTCGGCAAAGGGGGATTTTGACTGTTGAATTGCACTTTAAATCAGGGGTATTTCATTTTCTCACTACTCCAGACGTGATGGAAAAACTTTCTGCGTTTTATAAAATGAACAAAAACAATCAACTTTTGACTTCGGTGAAGGCTACAACCCGGTGTATTTTAGGTTGGTATTCCAGGGACAGCGCAGCGATATGATTTCATGTTAATTTCTCACGGAACGTGGGATGCTGGAGTTGGACTATTATCTGGGGAATATTCCTCAACCGAGTAGAATCAGCAGTTTGCCTGTTAGATCACATCACAACGAGTTGCCAAACCTTCACTGTCATTCCATTTCCAGGCTCTTTGCAAAGTTCAACTCATACTCCGCGTTGATGTTGGAAAAAACGTCCAAGTGTTCTTCGCCCGACATCCACCCGTTCTTCCCCCCTGAGGAGAACAGCCACCTAGGGGGTTAGATGGTGCTGATCACGGATGAGAGAGACGGAGGTGGCTCCTCTACTACGGCCCGAGTCAAACAGCAGCAGCAGAACCCCAAAGGCGCCAGCGGCATCACCCAGGTCCATCCGACCATTACCGAGGAATCACCGTCCTTATCAGACAATGACTCATACCTCGGGTCCTGCGAGTCAGAGGGGGATGAGTACGAGGAATACGGTGATTGCTCGTTATTTCCGGACAGTAAAAGTATCGCTTCGGACGACTCGTTTTACCCACCGGACGATGTGTTCGCGGACAAGGAGCGGACCCCCTCTCCACAGAGTCCCGAGCCGCTGACGTTCTTCCAGGCGTGCTGCACCAACAACGCCACGATAGTCCGGATCATGATCCGACAAGGTGTGGGGGTAGAGGAGGTGAAGGAGACGGATAAAAACAACAGGGTAAGTCGGGTTAAATGTGCCCATATGTTCTGTGTCAAATATTTTTTTATCGGAAAGTGTTCTGTTCTAATGCATTTCTATCCAGTGGCTTCTCTTTCTGTCGTGGGTTTGGAGATTAGGTCGTTTGGCACTGCCTTGTACACAATGGTGCGTGCGGTGTGAACTCACCTGTGCGTAATTACGCATGGTCAAAGTGCATATCCAAAGTGATCAACTGTTGTATATTTGTTGAAGTACGTCAACAGTTATGTATTCGCTCATGTATATCAGTGTGTCGAGGGGTTAGACAAATATATTTTTTGAAGTTTTAAGAACATGTCAGCCACGACAACAGTAATCAGATGCTTCATATAACTTGGCCATTGTAGCAGATATTTCAACTTTGAGAGGTATGATTAACATTATATCCCAAAGTTAAGCCTATTCTTCCCATCCAAGCTGAGCTGAGTTGCTAAAGTAGGTTGTTTGACAGTAGAATCAGAACTAGAACCACATCTCATATTAGTTTAATTTCCTTTCACGTGTCTGCCCAGGATGTATGGGTCTTGAGAGAGGAGCCTGAAGTTCTGATAGTGTTTTCCTGTTGCTGTAATTATGACTGAGTCTCTCACAGTCAGCAGAACAACCAGCACTGTGTGTGTGTCTTTATGTGTCTGTCTGTGTTTTACTGTTTGTGGATGGATTCAGGGTACCTGTGAGAGAATCAGTGTAATATAGGTTTGCTTACTGTCACGTTGTTCGTAATAATGAATGTCGGACCAAGGCGCAGCCGTAGAGTTCCACATATTTATTTAGAGAAAGTGAAACTTAGAAAAAATAAAATAAATAAAGAATAAACGAACCGTGACGGCAATGCAGTGCTAACAGGCAACTAAACATAAACAATATCCCATCACCCACAGGTGGAAAGAATGCTACTTAAGTATGATCCCCAATTAGAGATTGGGAATCACACAAATCACCAACATAGAAAATAAACCTAGAACCCCACATAGAAAATATAAACTAGAACAACCCCTAGTCACATCCTGACCTACACTACCATAGAAAATAAATGCTCTCTATGGTCAGGACGTGACACTTACTGACTTTCTAATATGAATCTCCCCACTGTCAATTAAAGGGCCTGTACTGTTAAGACGGTATTTTACAGAGACTCATGAGAAGAGCGTTCTCATTTAGGCCTACAGGCTGTCCATTACAAGTCAATAACTGCTTTATAAATGTCATAGTAATAATGTATGTTTGATTTGACAATGCAAAGATACCTGGAATACCAAGCAGGTAACAAATGCTTTCAGTTGGGTGTGGCTGTGTATCAATGATATATATAAACCCTGGATTGCTGATGCTATGTATTGGCCATTGAGAGGCTTTGAAGCCACTGTTCAGCCATATTGGCACTCCCCAGTAGGAGCAGTCCTCCATAGAAATGATTGGAATTCTACACTATTTCAATTAAATGTTTCAAGGGCAAGATTACATGTATTTAATTTTTTGTTGTTGTTGCTGTAGTGGGGACGGTATCATTAGTAATCTCAAAAAATTATAATCCAATTTTTTTTTTACACTGGTGAGGGAGTGCCAAGATGGAGGCATCGTGGCGTCAACACAGCATCCCTTATTAGCCATCTAGTGTATATGTCACACTCGTCGAAAGGGTGGAAATGACCGGACCAAGGTGCAGCGTGGTTAGCGTACATTTCTCTTTATTATGAATGTCGCCAACAAAACAAGAAACAACAGAAACTAACGTGAAGCTGACCCCCCCCAAACCTGACTCTATAGGGGAGGGTCAGGGTGGTCATCTACTTCGGTGGCGGATCCGGTGCGGGACGCAGACCCCGCTCCACCTCTGGCTCCCCCCACTTTGGTGGCGCCTCTGGACTGGGGACCCTCGCTGCAGGCCCCGGACTGGGAACCCTCGTTGCAGGCCCCGGACTGGGGACCCTCGCTGCAGGCCCCGGACTGGGGACCGTCGCTGGAGGCTCCGGACTGGGGACCGTCGCTGGAGGCTCCGGACTGGAGGCCGTCGGTGGAGGCTCCGGACTGGAGGCCGTCGTTGGAGACTCCTGACTGGAGACCGTCGCTGGAGGCTCCGGACTGGAGGCCATCGCTGGAGGCACCGGACTGGAGACCGTCGTTGGAGGCTCCGGACTGGAGACCGTCGTTGAAGGCTCCGGGCTGGAGACTGTCGCTGGAGGCTCCGGACTGGCGTCGCGGCAGGCTGCAGGCTCCGGACCGCGGATCAATACTGGAGGCTTCGTGCCATGGATCCTCATTGCAGGCTCCGGGCCATGGACCATCACTGGAGGCTTCGTGCCATGAATCCTCACTGGAGGCTTCGTGTCATGGATCACCACTGGAGGCTTCGTGCCATGGATCATCACTGGAGGCTTCGTGCCATGGATCATCACTGGAGGCTTCGTGCCATAGATCATAACTGGAGGCTTCGTGCCATGGGTCCTCACTGGAGGCTTCGTGCCATGGATCACCACTGGAGGATTCGTGCCATGGATCCTCACTGGAGGCTTCGTGCCATGGATCATCACTGGAGGCTTCGTGCCATGGATCATCACTGGAGGCTTCGTGCCATGTATCATCACTGGAGGCTTCGTGCCATGTATCATCACTGGAGTGAGGAGACGTATGGACAGCCTGGTGCGTGGAGCAGCCACAGGGCTTACCAGGCTGGGGAGACATACAGGAGGCCTGGTTCTGGGAGCAGGCACAGGACTCACCAGGCTGGGGAGACATACTGGAGGCCTGGTTCTTGGAGCAGGCACCAGATACACTGGGCCGTGGAGGCGCACTGGAGGTCTCGAGCGTAGAGCCTGCACAACGCGTCCTGGCTAGATGGTTATCTTCGCCTGGCAAAGGCAGGGGGGCTGGCACAGGACGCACTGGGCTGTGCAGACGCACCGGAGACACAGTGCGCAGAGCCGGCGCATGATATCCTGGGCCGTAGAGACGCACTGGCGGCCAGATGCGCTGAGCCGGCACCATCCGTCCTGGCTGGATGCCCACTCTAGCCCGGCCGATGCGGGGAGCTGGAATGTAGCAGTCCGGGCTGTGAACGCGCACTGGAGACACCGTGCGCTCCACCGCATAACACGGTGCCTGACCAGTACCACACTCCCTACGGTAAGCACGAGGAGTTGGCTCAGGTCTCCAACCTGACTCAGCCAATCTCCTCGTGTGCCCCCCCAAACATTTTTGGGGGAGTGGCCTCCCGGTCTTTCGTGCCAGCCGTGACCCTGTGTAATCCTGGGCCCTTTTACTCGCTGCCTCCGCCTTCCTCGCTGCTTCCACCTGCTCCCACGGCAGGCGATCCTTTCCCGCCAGGATCTCCTCCCACGTCCAGGATCCTTTCCCATTCAGGATGTCCTCCCATGTCCAGTCCTCCTTACCACACTGCTTGGTCCGTTTGTGGTGGGTAGTTCTGTCACGCTCGTCGAAAGGGTGGAAATGACCGGACCAAGGTGCAGCGTGGTGAGCGTACATTTCTCTTTATTATGAATGTCGCCAACAAAACAAGAAACAACAGAAACGAACGTGAAGCTGACTAGGGCTATACAGGCCACTAACACAGACAACTACCCACAACTAAGGTGGCAAAACAGGCTGCCTAAGTATGATTCCCAATCAGAGACAAGGATAGACAGCTGTCCCTGATTGAGAACCATACCCGGCCAAAACATAGAAACAGAAAACATAGAAATAAAGAAACTAGAATGCCCACCCTAGTCACACCCTGGCCTAACCAAAATAGAAAATAATAGCCTCTCTATGGCCAGGGCGTGACAGTATACATAATGGTCCCCAAGTGGTTTTGCATTATTATTACGACGCATGGTGTTTTCAGTGTCAGTATGACTCACCAGATACACACCACTATGTTTTCCAACAACACAGAGACCTATGAGGAACTGGCTGGAAACCACCAGTTGGACCCTTCCTTTGAATTGATAGACACTCAAAGCCACTAAAGACCAACTCGCCTTTGAGTATTTGTGCCTCTGTATGTTGTTTAGTTCTCACTGTGAATATAAACATATGCACACACACTCACTCACTCGTTCTGGCAGTGCGCGGGATCAGCCTTTATCAGATTGTACAGTGAAGTGGTCATGCAGTCCTCTCTCTGTGTGTAATCAATGATGAGGTCACAGGGCCTGAGGGAGGAAGAGTGTGAATTACATAATCAGAATTGTAACGCCATGATGCCGACAGGCTGTCTCTCACTGCCTGGCCTTGGGACTGCTACTCATCTGCCCCCATGCTGCAGCCTTCCTCATCAACGCTCTCAGTGTGTGTTGGTGGCGTTGTGCCTGCATTCCTCATCAACGCTGCATGTCGAGGAATTCTTATAATTATGGGCATAATAGGAGGAGAGAAATGTGTGTGGATATCCTCAGTTGGGAGAGAGAGAGAGAGATGGAGGGAGAAAGACATTCTTCGTTTTAAGAGTGTATGATAAATCTCATTACACTGGGACACAGTCCTGTCTCCTGTCTGCTGTTCCTTACACTGGGACACAGTCCTGTCTCCTGTCTGCTGTTCCTTACACTGGGACACAGTCCTGTCTCCTGTCTGCTGTTCATTACACTGGGACACAGTCCTGTCTCCTGTCTGCTGTTCATTACACTGGGACACAGTCCTGTCTCCTGTCTGCTGTTCATTACACTGGGACACAGTCCTGTCTCCTGCCTCGTGTTCTGTAAAACACACATGCTAGGCTTCATGTCTCTGTCAAACTTAGGTTGTAAAATGGTTCTGATGCTTCTGTGATACAATGGAGAGAATGTCTGCACAAATATCTACACAATGCTTGTGTTATTTTTTTGTGTGCAGAAAATCTCTCAGTTGTATCACAATGGTTGTGCCAAAGCAAAAGAGGAATTAAAGGTTAGGGTTTGAGATATGTTTTCAGTTTGCTTAGCCATAGAAATAAGGGGCAATGTTTTCATCCATGAAATCATCTGCTGTATCAGGAATGACAACCTTAGCTCTCTGTCAAACTGTCAACAAAGCTCTGTTTTGGGTTTGTGTCTCTCCGGGTGAGGCATGTCCTATCTAATGTCCTCTGGTGTCACCGAGGCCAGCGTGACGCAATCAACTACTATCTGGCTCTAATTTACACACCAAAAAACACATGTTTAATGGGTTAAAACTGTTGAAATATTAAAGAAATGAGTTACACACACATATAGTTCTGTTTGCTATTGCTGTAGTTTAGAAGTTGTGCCATTTAAAAAATGGATCTGGCCAGCTAAAGACAAAGCACAATAAACAGGCTGCACATGGTATAGTAATATGGTACCATACAGTAACTGCACACGGACATAGTCAACATCCTGTCTAGGGGGTTAAAGGTCACCCTCTGGACTGGACACAACCCTGATGAAAGAGATAACCTCTGACTCTAGAGAGGATGTTCAGCCTACATATTAACTGGAGGGACAACAGAACAATGCTGTTTATTTACAGTCAACATAACACAAGCATTCTTTCATGAGCTTAATTATTTTTTTTAGAAATTGTTCAACATAAACACACCACTCTCTGTGATCTGTGGATGTCTCTCTCTCTCCTGTTCTCTCTCTCTCCTGCTCTCTCTCTCTCCCACTCTCTCTCTCCTGCTCTCTCTCTCCTGCTCTCTCTCTCTCTCCTGCTCTCTCTCTCTCTCTCTATCTCTCTCTCTCTATCTCTCTCTCTGTCTCTGTCTCTCTCTCCCCCCTGCTATCTCTCTCTCTCTGTCTCTCCCTCTCCTGCTCCCACTCTCTCCTGCTCTCTCTCTCTCTCCTGCTCTCTCTCTCTCTCTCCTGCTCTCTCTCTCTCTCCTGCTCTCTCTCTCCCACTCTCTCTCTCCTGCTCTCTCTCTCCTGCTCTCTCTCTCTCTCTCCTGCTCTCTCTCTCTCCTGCTCTCTCTCTCTCTCTCTCTCTCTCTCTCTCTGTCTCTCTCTCCCCCCTGCTATCAATTCAATTCAATTCAAGGGGCTTTATTGGCATGGGAAACATGTGTTAACATTGCCAAAGCAAGTGAGGTAGATAATATACAAAAGTCAAATAAACAATAAAAATGAACAGTAAACATTACACATACAGAAGTTTCAAAACAATAAAGACATTACAAATGTCATATTATATATATGCAGTGTTGTAACAATGTACAAATGGTTAAAGCACACAAGTTAAAATAAATAAACATAAATATGGGTTGTATTTACAATGGTGTTTGTTCTTCACTGGTTGCCCTTTTCTTGTGGCAACAGGTCACAAATCTTGCTGCTGTGATGGCACACTGTGGAATTTCACCCAGTAGATATGGGAGTTTATCAAAATTGGATTTGTTTTCGAATTCTTTGTGGATCTGTGTAATCTGAGGGAAATATGTCTCTCTAATATGGTCATACATTGGGCAGGAGGTTAGGAAGTGCAGCTCAGTTTCCACCTCATTTTGTGGGCAGTGAGCACATAGCCTGTCTTCTCTTGAGAGCCATGTCTGCCTACGGCGGCCTTTCTCAATCTCTCTCTCTGTGTCTCTCTCTCTCCCTGCTCTCTCTCTCTCTCTGTCCTGCTCTCTCTCTCTCTGTCTCTCTCCCTCCCTGCTCTCTCTCTCTCTCTCTCTCTCTCTCTCTCTCTCTCTCTCTCTCTCTCTCTCTCTCTCTCTCTCTCTCTCTCTCTCTCTCTCTCTCTCCCCTGCTCTCTCTCTCTCTCTCTCTCTCTCTCTCTCTCAATGAAATGAGACATAACAAGGACTACTGCCAGAGTTTAATGTCTTTTCTCTGTCTTTCACTGACTCTCTGACTCTCTCTCTCAATTCAATTCAAAGGGCTTTATTGGCATGGGAAATATATGCAGGGGAAACATATGTTAACATTGCCAAAGCAAGTGAGGTAGATAATATACAAAAGTGAAATAAACAATAAAAATGAACAGTAAACATTACACTCACAGAAGTTTCAAAAGAATAAAGACATTACAAATGTCATATTATGTATATATACAGTGTTGTAATGATGTACAAATGGTTAAAGTACAAAAGGGAAAATAAATAAGCATAAATATGGGTTGTATTTACAATGGTGTTTGTTCTTCACTGGTTGACCTTTTCTTGTGGCAACAGGTCACAAATCTTGCTGCAGTGATGGCACACTGTGGTATTTCACCCAGTAGATATGGGAGTTTATCAAAATCGGGTTTGTTTTCAAGTTCTTTGTGGATCTGTGTAATGTGAGGAAAATATGTCTCTAATATGGTCATACATTGGGCAGGAGGTTAGGAAGTGCAGCTCAGTTTCCACCTCCTTTTGTGGGCAGTGTGCACATAGCCTGTCTTCTCTTGAGAGCCAGGTCTGCCTACGGCGGCCTTTCTCAATAGCAAGGCTAGGCTCACTGAGTCTGTACATAGTCAAAGCTTTCCTTAAGTTTGGGTCAGTCACAGTGGTCAGGTAATCTGCCAATGTGTACTCTCTGTTTAGGGCCAAATAACATTCTAGTTTGCTCAGTTTGTTTGTTAATTCTTTCCAATGTGTGAAGTAATTATCTTTTTGTTTTCTCATGATTTGGTTGGGTCTAATTGTGTTGCTGTCCTGGGGCTCTGTGGGGTATCTCTCTCTCTCTCTCGCTCTGTCTCTCTCTGTGTGGCTGATAGGAATAGAAAGGCTTAGCCCTGTCTTTCTATATTCCCAGAGATATATATATATATATATATCTCTCTCTCTCTCTCGCTCTCTCTCTCTGTGGCTAAGCCTTTCTATTCCTGTCTTTCTATATTTCCAGATCTCTCTCTCTCTCTCTCTCTCTCTCTCTCTCTCTCTCTCTCTCTCTCTCTCTCTCTCTCTCTCTCTCTCTCTCTCTCTCTCTCTCTCTCTCCCTCTCTCTCTCTCTCTCTCTCTCTCTCTCTCTCTTTCTCTCTCTCTCTCTCTCTCTCTCTCTCTCTCTCTCTCCCTCTCTCTCTCTCTCTCTCTCTCTCTCTCTCTCTCTCTCTCTCTCTCTCTCTCTCTCTCTCAGCGTCCTGGGATTGTGTGTGTACCTGTGGGGCTGAGAGCGGAGTAGTTTCACTCAGTGACCCTATTGACCTTAAGGACCTTCACCTATTAATAAATCTGCTGTCTTGGTCTTATGCCCACAAGTCCTTTTGTGTTCTAGGAAATGTATTATTAGGCATTTAGTTTCAATCGCAGCTCGTCAAATAGATGTTATTCCTCCTAAAAATAGCTACAACATGTCACTTGTATAACAATTAGGGTTTACCACAGGGAATAGACTTCATGTTTCCACGACAGGGTTCGGATGCAGACATTGATCTAGGCAAAACATGTCCAGAATGCTGTCTTTTAATCAACACATATCTTTGAAAATAGTCAATTTAGATGTTAAATTTGTTCTGTGGATGAAGGATGTGGGCTGTTGCTAACAGGTATAGCCAAATCTTACAGAATGTAAAACATTCAACAACCTTGAATTCTACGCATTTCATATAATGACATCATACACATGAATGGAACTTTTTCACATAAACATTTAATTATTTTAATTCATAACAGTTTCAAGTGCAAATACATGTATTTGTATATATATTGTATTTGAAACTGGAGAAATTGAAAAATTCAGATCGTTTCGATCGGGTCAACCTCAATCCACTACAGAACATAGTGCTAGGGCTGGGGTCAACCTCAATCCACTACAGAACATAGTGCTAGGGCTGGGGTCAACCTCAATCCACTACAGAACATAGTGCTAGGGCTGGGGTCAACCTCAATCCACTACAGAACATAGTGCTAGGGCTGGGGTCAACCTCAATCCACTACAGAACATAGTTCTAGGGCTGGGGTCAACCTAAATCCACTACAGAACATAGTGCTAGGGCTGGGGTCAACCTCAACCCACTACAGAACATAGTGCTAGGGCTGGGGTCAACCTCAATCCACTACAGAACATAGTGCTAGGGCTGGGGTCAACCTCAATCCACTACAGAACATAGTTCTAGGGCTGGGGTCAACCTAAATCCACTACAGAACATAGTGCTAGGGCTGGGGTCAACCTCAATCCACTACAGAACATAGTGCTAGGGCTGGGGTCAACCTCAATCCACTACAGAACATAGTTCTAGGGCTGGGGTCAACCTCAATCCACTACAGAACATAGTTCTAGGGCTGGGGTCAACCTCAATCCACTACAGAACATAGTTCTAGGGCTGGGGTCAACCTCAATCCACTACAGAACATAGTGCTAGGGCTGGGGTCAACCTCAATCCACTACAGAACATAGTTCTAGGGCTGGGGTCAACCTCAATCCACTACAGAACATAGTGCTAGGGCTGGGGTCAACCTCAATCCACTACAGAACATAGTTATAGGGCTGGGGTCAACCTCAATCCACTACAGAACATAGTTCTAGGGCTGGGGTCAACTTCAATCCACTACAGAACATAGTGCTAGGGCTGGGGTCAACCTCAATCCACTACAGAACATAGTTCTAGGGCTGGGGTCAACCTTTAGGTAGGAGAAACAAGTTCATCTAGCCTTAAGAATAAAGGTTTAACATCAAGCCTGCACTTTTACTCTACATTTAATAAATGAAAAACTTCAGCGCTTCTATTTTGATGGTGAGGTACAGTATGTGAAAAGGCCATTTTTCACACACATCCACTTTGAGTT
>NC_092093.1:69076284-69198784 GCF_045679555.1 Salvelinus alpinus
TCTCTCTCTCGCTCTCCCTCAGACGGGGCTGATGGTGGCGTGTTACCAGGGTTACGTTGATGTTGTCATAGCGTTGGCCCAGTGTTCTCACCTGGATGTCAACTGGCAGGACAAGGAGGGGAACACTGCCCTCATCACCGCTGCCCAGGCAGGTAGGACACACACACATAGACCCATACACATGCCTACACACTCACCCGCATGCGCGTACACACACACACTTCAAAAAGGTTCACAGCCCTCTCTTTATCTCTCTCTCTTTTCCTCATTCCCCTCCTTTCCCTCCCTTACTCCAGGTCACATAATGATCAGTAACTACCTGTTGAACTACTTCCCTGGTCTGGACATAGAGAGGAGGAACTGTCATGGCTTCACTGCTCTGATGAAGGCTGCTATGCAGGGCAAGGTGGAGTGTGTACGAGCCCTGATGCTAGCAGGTACTTACACAGATGGACACAAACCAATTACTTTACTTTCACTTATATTTCATAATTTATACAGAATTTCTATATTTAACTTCAAACAGTAACTTCTAGCATGAATAACATCTCCTACCACCAGTAGGGTGATATCTTCAGGATGTCGTCATACATTTTTCTCCTCATGCCTTTCCTTCTCCTCCTCTCCTCTGTAAGGAGCTGACATGGAGACGAGAGACTTTGGTCGTAAGCTGACCTCCAGAGAGTGGGCGCTCTTCACGGGACGCTACGAAACCGCCTGGGCCATGACACGCCTCCTCTCCCGACCCTGTCCTTATCAACTGTGTGACGCTTACAGGTAGACTCAACTTTATGAGTAATGTTGATGATGGTGGTGGTGGTGAGGATGGAGCATGATGATGATAATGATGTTGTTGATGGTGGTGGTTGCGGTAAGGATGATAATAATGATGATGGTGATGAGGATGATAATAATGATGATGGTGATGAGGATGATGATAATGATGATGGTGATGAGGATGATAATAATGATGATGATGATGAGGATGATGATGAG
Organism: Salvelinus alpinus; assembly: GCF_045679555.1. Lineage (NCBI taxonomy): Eukaryota > Metazoa > Chordata > Actinopteri > Salmoniformes > Salmonidae > Salvelinus > Salvelinus alpinus. Next base: position 69,077,281 of record NC_092093.1, read on the forward strand.
GATGATAATAATGATGATGGTGATGAGGATGATAATAATGATGATGGTGATGAGGATGATAATAATGATGATGGTGATGAGGATGATAATAATGATGAGGATGATAATAATGATGATGGTGATGAGGATGATAATAATGATGATGGTGATGAGGATGATGGTGATGAGGATGATGGTGATGAGGATGATAATAATGATGATGGTGATGATAATAATGATGATGGTGATGATAATAATGATGATGGTGATGAGGAGGATAATAATGATGATGGTGATGAGGATGATAATAATGATGATGGTGATGAGGATGATAATAATGATGATGGTGATATTGATGAGGATGTTGGTGGTGGTGATGATTCTTATTATCATTATATAATGTCATCGATATAATTGAATATTGTTATTCTTCCAATCGTATTATTTCCTAATCTGATATTATTGTTATGGTCCAGAGTGGCCCCAGCTGGTTTCTCTAATAGCTAATGCCCCGGAGGCTGTGTGTAGCTAGACATACTTCATACAGTACTACCACTATTACTAGCTAAGTCATTATATTAATGTAACTGTATTATTTTCCAGTCCAGAGTGGCCTCAGCTGGCGTCTCTAGTATCTAAGGCCCGGGAGCCTCGAGGCTGTATGCAGCGTATATCAGACACCATACGGAACGCTCTGACAGTCGCTAACATCACAGAGCCTGACGACGAAGGAGTCTTAGATCACCTAGTCACCGTGACAACAGCCCTAGGGAGCCCCTTTGTGGCGGTGGCGTGTTCCACCGTGAGTTAGAAACTTCTGTTTCTTCTTCCTTCCTCTCTTCATATTTTTCACTTTCTTCTATTTAACCTTTCTCTCTGTCTTTGTCTCTCTCTCTGGCTTTATGTTCTCATTGCTCCCTCCCCCTCCTTATGTATACCTGTTTGTTCTTACTCTCTAGGTGTGTCCGTCAAGCCCGCCCTGCGTGGGTAAACGTCGCTACTCCGTCCCAGAGATCCTCCGACGCCAACGGGCCAAAGAACTGAAAACCCAGAACCCTGAGAGGCTCGACGACCACCGCAAACTCTTCCAGAATTCACGGGTCACTCTGGTGCCTAAACCTCCAAAGGACCGGCGGTCCAGCCTCCCGCCGCAGAACAAAAGTCCCACCACGACTAACCCTAACCTGGGTACGGTGTCTGGCTCTGAGGCCGTTTCCTCTGTGGCCCTGCGTAGAGCTAGCCTGCTGCCCCTGGGTATGGTGAGGCGTAGTAGTGTACGGCCAGGGCTGTCCATTCCCAAGGTGAGAATCACTAAGGCCCCAACGCCAACCTATGAACCTGAGAGAGTCCGCAGGAAGAGCAGCTTTAAAGACGGTGGGGGCAACTTCCTGCAGCTCCCAAAGTGGAGGTATAAAGAACTGAAGGAGGAGAGGAAGAGAGCGGAGGAGGCGGAGAGGAGGAGGGTGGAGGTGGCCACGAGACGGCACCTGGCTGTCGGGAAGAGGAAATGACACCACAGGAGGAAGTGATGACACTCCACCCTTTCCTCCACTGTTGCCAGGTCAGTAGATAGTGTTCAGAGGGGGTTGGATACTTGAAATGTTTGATGTTAACTTATTTTCGTATTTATTTCGCTTTCTTTGTAGTAAAAGTGACAGCGCTTTATTTTGTAATGCATTTCATTCACAAAATCAGCAGTATTTTAATAGGGTGATTTCTGTATTACCTGGCACTTACCCAGGTTACAAACCCATATGACCTGACTGAGTACAGATAATGTTTCACTGATATCTGACGCATCACAAATGGAAACTTTATTGCCTAAAATGATGACACAATAAGCGTCGGGGAAGGGTTTGAATGGGACAAATAAGAAGGGTTACAATATTGCATAGCCTATAAAACCATTGAGTAAGCCTACCAGCATGTCAAACTGATTTACCGCCAAAGCTAAACATAAGATAAGCTTTATTTTAAAAGCAATGGCATTTGTATGAGCAATAATAGTTCCTTTTTAGATAGGCACTATGGTATGTTTATATTGGCTTTTTGAAAGCTTTTTTAATTCTGTGAATGTATTTTGCATATAGATTGTACCATAGAGTGTTGGACTTGTAACCGAAAGGTTGCTGGATTGAATCCCCGAGCTGACAAGGTAAAAATCTGTTGTTCTGCCCCTGAGCAAGGCAGTTAACCCACTGTTCCCCGGGCGCCGAAGACGTGGATGTCGATTATGGCAGCACCCCCACACCTCTCTGATTCAGAGTTGGGTTAAATGCGGAAGACACATTTCAGTTGAATGCATTCAGTTGTGAAACTGACTAGGTATCCCCCTTCCCCTTACATCAGGTATTTTCAATTAGAGATATAGAGGTAGCTTTTTTAAATCACTTTTTATTTTCTACTAAAGTAGACATATTAAGAGAATGTGAATGAAATTGTTTTCAATGTCTGAAAGAAATATCCCAACACTACACTGTTGTAATGTGACACTGTTATGGGCTCTAGTCAGTCTGTATCGCTGAAAGCATTACGGATTGCGCGATTGACATTTTAAGGTAATTTCCGATTGAGTTGACATATGCAGTGTTTACCGTGAATGCAGTCTCTGCTAATACGAGAACATTGCTTTTACATTACTTCCATGATACGGATTGAATAGAGCGCATTATCTAGCATGTGGGGGAAAACTGGAACAATATCCTGAAATGTTTACATGTTATGAATGAGATCTACATATTGCTACACTGACCTCAGATCAGAGTGCTTAATACAAACATATGTGTACTTCGATGACAATAAGACAGAACAGAAGTCATAAGAGTAAGGAACTATTTATTCCATTTAACAGACAATAATTGCTGAAAATAGCTGGAGGTTTGAAGATAAACAGCAACTGGAAAGCACTGATACTATATTATTATGGGATTGAAGAGAAGATCATTTCACGGTAATAACCCCAAGGACAGGAGGCTTTAAGTGCAATCTTCAAGTGTGTCTAATAGCCATGGTGATCAGTTGCTGTGGCGTTACCAGGGGGCAGTGGTTGGCCAAATAATAATTTCTGTAAATAAATGGAGCGGGCTATGCAGGAGTGTAACACTGAAACGCTTCCCAGAGGAAGGTAATCTTAACTTGAAAATGACAAAGTGCATATTTCGACTCGCCTCCAGACATATCGCAAACACTCTGGCCAAATTCTGTGTTTGGCCCATCTCCCCAAAGTGTTCACTGGTGGAAACTCTCTAAACACTCTGCTTATACAGTTGAAGTCGGAAGTTTAAATACACGTAGGTTGGAGACATTAAAACTCGTTTCTCAACCACTCCACAAATTTCTTGTTAACAAACTATAGTTTTGGCAAGTCGGTTAGTACATCTACTTTGTGCATGACACAAGTAATTTTTCCAACAATTGTTTACAAACAGATTATTTCACTTATAATTCACTGTATCACAATTCCAGTGGGTCAGAAGTTTACATACACTAAGTTGACTGTGCCTTTAAACAGCTTGGAAAATTCCAGAAAATGATGTCATGGCTTTAGAAGCTTCTGATAGGCTAATTGACATCATTTGAGTCAATTGGAGGTGTACCTGTGGATGTCTTTCAAGGCCTACCTTCAAACTCAGTGGCTCTTTGCTTGACATCATTGGAAAATCAAAAGAAATCAGCCAAGACCTCAGCAAAAAGAATTGTAGACCTCCACAAGTCTGGTTCATCCTTGGGAGCAATTTCCAAATGCCTGAAGGTACCACTTTATTCTGTACAAACAATAGTACGCAAGTATAAACACCATGGGACCACGCAGCCGTCGTACCGCTCAGGAAGGAGACGTGTTCTGTCTCCTAGAGATGAACGTACTTTGGTGCGAAAAGTGCAAATCAATCCCAGAACAACAGCAAAGGACCTTGTGACATTTCACATTCTTAAAATAAAGTGGTGATCCTAACTGACCTACGACAGGGAATTTGTACTAGGATTAAATGTCAGGAATTGTGAAAAACTGAGTTTAAATGTATTTCGCTAAGGTGTATGTAAACTTGCGACTTCAACTGTATTTTTAGTTGATGTGTGAACAAGTGTACACTTCTCTCAGGAACCCACACTGTTGTACAGATTCACTAAATGTTTACAACACTGTTTGTTGGTTTGTTTGAGTGGTGATGGAACCACAAGAGGACCAAAAATATCCAGGCCATATATTCTACAGAATTCTTGTTTTATGGTGAATAAAAACCAAACTGTTTTACAAGCTCTACTGTTTGTGTGTCTGTTTGCATAGTTTCCTGATAAGTACCAGGTAACAGCCAGTGGACACAGGCATGTAAAACACATTGTTATGAAGGGAGAGGGATAGGCTGTAGACAGAAAACCTTCAGATAATATTGAGGTCACTGTTTTGAGCAGCTGCTGTCTGAGATGGTCACCTGAGATTATAAACCCTGAGATGTGGTCAGCACTTCTGTCAGCCTGGAAAATCTCCCTCTGCAAATCCACCTCCTAACAACAGATTTAAAATCAGATTAGCCAAAACCCAATCCTATCCAGAGCAGGGGTAGGAAACACAAGTTGGTACACTCTGCTGGAAGACAGGTGTATTGCAGGCCACACTCATGGTATTGCAGGCTAGGCTCAATTCACTCTATGAAAGAGACATGATCACTGATTTAGGAAATTAGCATGATGAGAATTTAGAAATAAGCATAAAACCTATTTTATCTGGTCTTTAGTCTTTAAGTATCAGTGCTCATGAAGGAATGGAAAGAAGAGAAGACGGCTTGTAGAATATTAGGACATAGCATCAGTATCAGAGTAGAGGTCTATATCAGTAGTACTTTGTGTCGAGCTCACCCACAGTTCTATCCACCCTATCAGATGTCAGATAGCCCTGTGTTTGTGAAAAGAAACATGCAGGCCTTGACCAGAGAGACTGTTGTAACTGCTTTCAAGACAATGTTCACAGACAATGTTAGGGTTAGAGTTGAGACTAGGATTAGGGTTGAACCATGATGTGGTCATGAAGCTAGGGTTAGGGTTGAGGCTAGGGTTAGGGTTGAACCGGGATGTGGACAGGAAGTTAGGGTTGAGGGTTAGCGTTGAACCGAGATGTTGACATGAAGCTAGGGTTAGGGTTGTGGTTGAGGGTTAAGGTTGAACCGGGATGTTGCCTTGAAGCTAGGGTTGAACCGGGATGTGGACATAAAGCTAGGGTTAGGGTTGTGGTTGAGGCAAGGGTTCCCGCTAAGCACCTCTCTTTTCTGCTCTTCTTTTCCTGTCTTCAATTCCTAAAATCAACCCATAGCCACTAAGCACCATATGGAGATGTGAAAGGGAATAGGGAATCTGGTTGAGGTAAAGGAGGGCAAAGAGTGGGAGGGGATAGGAGAGGGAGGGGTGTAGCCTGTGTAACCGATGTGAAATGGCTAGCTAGTTAGTTAGTGGTGGTGCGCGGTAATAGCGTTTCAATCGGTTATGTCACTCGCTTTGAGACCTTGAAGTAGTGGTTCCCCTTGCTCTGCAAGGGCCGCGGCTTTTGTGGAGCGATGGGTAACGATGCTTCGTGGGTTACTGTTGTTGTGTGCAGAGGGTCCCTGGTTCGCGCCCGGGTCGGGGCGAGGGGACGGACGTAAAGTTATACTGTTACACTTGTGTTCATACCATGTTGTATAGATAGTATATGTAGATTGTGTTTCATACTGTCATGTAGATAGTACAGTGCCTTCAGAAAGTATTCACACCCCTTGACTTTTTCCATATTTTGTTGTGTTACAGCCTGAATTGAAAATGTATTAAATTTAGAATTTTTTTTTTTATCTGCCCATAATGTCAAAGTTAATTACACTATATATCCAAAAGTATGTGGACACACTTTCAAATTAGTGGATTCTGCTATTTCAGCCACACAATTGCTGACAGGAGTATAAATTGGCTCACACAGCCAAACAATGGCAGTAGAATGGCCTTACTGAAAAGCTCAGTGACCTTCAACGTGGCACCATCATAGGATGCCCCCTTTCCAACAAGTCAGTTCGACAAATTTCTGTCCTGCTAGAGCTGCCCCGGTCAACTGCATGTGCTGTTATTGTGAAGTGGAAACGTCTAGGGGCAACAGCGGCTCAGCCACAAAGTGGTAGGCCACACAAGCTCACGCAATGGGACCACCGAGTGCTGAAATGCGTAAAAAAAAGTCTGACCTCGGTTGCAACACTCACTACCGAGTTCAAAACTGCCTCTGGAAGCAACATCAGCACAAGAACTGTTTGTTGGGAGCTTCATGAAATGGGTTTCCATGGCCGCACACAAGCCTAAGATCACCATGCGCAATGCCAAGCGTCGGTGTAAAGCTCGCCGCCATTGGACTCTGAAGCAGTGGAAACGCGTTCTCTGTAGTGATGAATCACGTTTGACCACCTGGCAGTCCAACAGACGAATCTGGGTTTGGTGGATGCCAGGAGAACACTACCTGCCCCACTGAATAGTGCCAACTGTAAAGTGTGGTGGAGGAGGAATAATGGTTTGGGCTAGGACCCTTAGTTCCAGTGCTTCCAACTTTGTGGCAACAGTTTGGGGAAGGCCCTTTTCTGTTTCAGCATGACAATGCCCCCGTGCAATAAGCCAGGTCCATACAGAAATGGACTGTCGAGATTGGTGTGGAAGAATTTGACCCCATCGAACCCCTTTGGGATGTATTACAACGCCGACTGCAAGCCAGGCCTAATCGCCCAACATCAGTACCCGACCTCACTAACACTCTTGTGGCTGAATGGAAGCAAGTCCCCGCAGCAATGTTCCAACATCTAGTGGAAAGCCTTCCCAGAAGAGTGGAGGCTGTTATAGCAGCAAAGGGGGAACCAACTCCATATTAATGTCCATGATTTTGCAATGAGATGTTCGACGAGCAGGTGTCCACATACACCACATTACCAAAAGTATGTCCAACATTTTTACAAATTAACTATAAATGAAAAGCTGAAATGTCGAGTCAAGTATTCAACCCCTTTGTTATTGCAAGTCTAAATAAGTTCAAAACTAAAAATGTGCTTAACGTGTCACATAAGTTGCATGGACTCACTGTGTGCAATAATAGTGTTTAGTGACTACCTCGTATTTGTACGCCACACATACAATTATCTGTTCAAACACAGATTCAACCACAAAGACCAGGGAGGTTTTCCAATGCCTCGCAAGGAACGGCACCTATTGGTAGATGGGTAAAATTACAAAAAGCATGGTGAAGTTAATAATTACACTTTGGATGGTGTATCAATACACCCGGTCACTACAAAGATACAGGCATCCTTCCTCAGTTGCCAGAGAGGGAGGAAACCATTCAGGGATTTCACCTTGAGGCCAATAGTGACTTCAAAACAGTTACAGAGTTTAATGGCTGTGATTGGAGAAAACTGAGGATGGATCAACATCATAGTTACTCCACAATAGTAACCTAAATGACAGAGTGAAAAGGAAGCCTGTACAGAATACAAATATTTCAAAGCATGCATCCTGTTTGCAATAAGGCACTAAAGTAAAACTGTAAAAAATGTGGCTAAGAAATTCACTTTATGTCCTGAATACAAACCGTTATATTTGGGGCAAATCCAACACATCACTAAGTACTACGCGTCACATTTTCAAGCATAGTGGTGGCTGCATCATGTCATCGGCAAGGACTAGGTGGGAAAAAAATAAACAGAATAGAGCTAAAAAAACAACTGCTTCAGTATGCTTTCTAGTCACTGTGACACAAATTCACCTTTCAATAAGCTAAAACACAAGACCAAATGTACACTGGAGTTGTTTACCAAGACATTTAATGTTCCTGAGTGGCCTAGTTATAGTTTTGACTTCAAATAGGCTTGAAAATCTATGGCAAGACTTCAAATGGCTGTCTAGCAATGATCAACAACCAACTTGACTGAGCTTGAATAATTTAATACTAATGTGCACATATCGTACAATCCAGGTGTGCAAAGCTCTTAGATTTACCCAGAAAGACGCAGATGTAATCGCTGCCAAATGTGAATTTAACATGTATTGACTCAGGGGTGTGAATACTTATGTGCAGTAAATGTGATATTTCTGTATTTATTTTCCAATAAATTTGCAAACATTTCTTAAGACATGTTTTAATTATGGAGTAACGTGTGTAAAGCCACTTCATCCAGTTTGAATTTAGGCTGTAACACACCAATGTGGAATAAGTTAAGGGGTATGAATACTCTCTGAAAGCAGCGTATGTGTAGAGTATAAAAAAGAGAGGTATGCAGGTCACAGAGCTCAATACACAACAGTTCCATTTGTTCATGGATAATACAGAATATTACATAATACATCCAGTAACAATGAAGACATAACAATGATTTTAAAGTTAAATCTTTAATGACAACCACACCTAATGCTTAAGTCCACTCACCGACTAAGGACTTTACTCAAGAAACAAACTGAGTAAAATAAAAATATATAATTTTAAACTTTATTAAATAAACTTAGGAAATGACTCCTTGCCTAAATGTATTTCCATAGAACCCTGAAATGTGGTGTTGACATTAATAACCACACTTGAAATGAAGGAGGATTGTGTGTGTGGTCTATGACATTTCCCTTAGAACTACACTGAACAAAAATATAAACGCAACATGTAAAGTTTTGGTCCCATGTCTCATTAGCTAAAAAAAATACAATTTTGCTCATATTTTGTGCAAAAATGTGTTTCCACCCCTGTTAGTAAGCATTTCTCCTTTACCAAGATAATCCAGCCACCAGACAGGGGTGGCATATCAAGAAGCTGATTAAACAGCCTGATCATCACACAGGTGCACCTTGTGCTGGGGACAATAAAAGGCCACTTTAAAATGTGCAGTTGTCACACAACACAATGCCACAGATGTCTCTAGTTTTTAGGGAGCGTGACATTGGCATGCTGACTGCAGGAATATCCACCAGAGCTGTTGCCAGAGAATTGAATGTTCATTTCTCTACCATAAGCTGCCTTCAATGTTGTTTTAGACAATTTGGCAGTCTGTCCAACCGTCCTCACAACCGCAGACCACGTGTAACCAGTCCTGCCCAGGACCTCAACATCCAGCTTCTTCACCTGGGGGGTGCTGAGGAGTATTTCTGACTGTAATAAAGCTCGTTTGTGGGAAAATCTCATTCTGATTGGCTAGGCCTGGCTCCCCATGGCTACACCCTTGCCCAGTCATGTGAAATCCATAGATTAGGTCCTAATTAATTAATTTCTATTGACTGATGTCTTTATAAACCCAGCAAAAAAAGAAATGTCCCTTTTTCAGGACCCTGTCTTTCAAAGATAATTCGTAAAAATCCAAATAACTTCACAGATCTTCATTGTAAAGGGTTTAAACACTGTTTCCCATGCTTGTTCAACGAACCATAAACAATTAATGAACATGCACCTGTGGAACGGTCGTTAAGACACTAACAGCTTACAGACGGTAGGCAATTAAGGTCAGAGTTATGAAAATTTAGGACACTAAAAGAGGCCTTTCTACTGACTCTGAAAAACACCAAAAGAAAGATGGCAAGGGTCTCTGCTTATCTGCGTGAACGTGCCTAGGCATGCTGCAAGGAGGCATGAGGACTGCAGATGTGGCCAGGGCAATAAATTGCAATGTCCGTACTGTGAGACGCCTAAGACAGCGCTACAGGGAGACAGGACGATCAGCTGTCCGTCCTCGCAGTGGCAGACCACGTGTAACAACACCTGCGCAGGTCTTATAGGCCTGTTGTAAGGCAGGTCCTCACCAGAAACAACGTTGCCTATGGGCACAAACCCACCGTCGCTGGACCAGACAGGACTGACAAAAAGTTCTCTCACTGACGAGTCGCGGTTTTGTCTCACCAGAGGTGATGGTCGGATTCGCGTTTATTGACGAAGGAATGAGCGTTACACCGAGGCCTGTACTCTGGAGCGGGTTCGATTTGGAGGTAGAGGGTCTGTCATGGTCTGGGGTGGTGTGTCACAGCATCATCGGACTGAGCTTGTTGTCATTGCAGGCAATCTCAATGCTGTGCGTTACAGGGAAGACATCCTCCTCCCTCATGTGGTACCCTTCCTGCAGGCTCACCTTGACATGACCCTCCAGCATGACAATGCCACCAGCCATACTGCTCTTTCTGTGTGTGATTTCCTGCAAGACAGGAATGTCAGTGTTCTGCCATGGCCAGCGAAGAGCCCGGATCTCAATCCCATTGAGCACGTCTGGGACCTGTTGGATCGGAGGGTGAGGGCTAGGGCCAATACCCCCAGAAATGTCAGGGAACTTGTAGTTGACGTCAAGGAAGAGTGGGGTAACATCTCACAGCAAGAACTGGCAAATCTGGTGCAGTCCATGAGGAGATGCACTGCAGTACTTAATGCAGCTGGTGGCCACACCAGATACTGACTTACTTTTGATTTTGACCCCACCTTTGTTCAGGGTCACATTATTACATTTCTATTAGTCACATGTCTGTGGAACTTGTTCAGTTTATGTCTCAGTTGTTGAATCTTGTTACGTTCAGACAAATATTTACACGTTAAGTTTGCTGAAAATAAACGCAGTTGACAGTGCGAGGACGTTTCTTTTTTTGCTGAGTTTATGAACTGTAACTCAGTAAATCTTTGAAATTGTTGCGTTTATATTTCTGTTCAGTATAATAACCCAAGTATGAGAGTGGGATCACATGGAATGCTTAACAGGGGATTCCCTGGTAACCTGAGCACTTATGGTAATTGGTTGCATGCTTAATTGATTGGTTGTTCAGTTCTTTGATTGGTTTGTGGTTATTGGGTTGGTCGGTAGGCTGCTGTGATAGGTTGGCTGATGTGGTTCATTGATGATGCGTTGCATTGGCTTGCCCTTAGTCACAGACTTAGGATCAGTTTCGCCTCTTCAAATCCTTACTTAACCATTGGAGGGGGGTAAACACAAAACTGACTGTAGAGCTGTGTCTGGGAAGATTGCTGGCGCCTTGTGGGGCCAACTGTAGCAGAGTTAGCGGAGGGAAGGTAAGCTTGGCGGTAGCCTCACTTGCGGGGCTGGTGGATTTGCTGGGTGAGGTGCTGGTTCTGTGGCATCTTGCTGACAGACGGCTGGGGCTTCTGGTGAGCTACCTGGGCTGCCGCTGGGGTGAAGTCCTTATCACCCTGAGAACACAACCACACACATCCACTTAGTACAGGTGTGTTACAGTACAAAAGGTGTTCACACACACACACACACATCTACATATTTTCCTCAAGCTGATCGGCCTTTAGTCAGAGCCCTATAGCTTCAATACATGCCACTGGCCTTTGTGCTCCTCCAAGCATCCAGCAGCACCAGTGTGTGGTGTCTATCACTTGTATGTATACGCGCTGTCTCTCCTGGTGTGCCGATCTGTTTGACCCCAATCTGTTCTAAATATTCTGGCTCTCTGATTAATTACCACAGGCATGCTGTGTGTGTGTGTGTGTGTGTGTGTGTGTCAGTAGAATCCAGTACAGAGACCTAGGAGAGTAAATCCATTTGATTTCAATCACTTTTTGACTGAACCCCTTTTGATTTGAACGAAACCTTCTATACATATTTTCCCATTGTAGAAGTACTCAGAACGTGATCTTTTGGACCTTAAAGTGATAAAAGGTGCTAAAAGGTGCTGAAAGTTGACCCATTTTGCATTCCCCACCATGCCATGAGACATCCATGTCTTCATCACTGGAAAAGATAAATGGCTGAGATTTACATGATTTAAAAAGCTTACAAACAGGGTTGTCAAACTATTTTATATATATATATATATATATATAAAAAAATTAAAGTAAAAATGTAACCTTAAAAAGGTCAATTATCAAAATAAAATAAAATAAGATTTACATATGTTGTAGCTTAGAACCTATTTTACATCATATGAGGTTATGTTGTGCTCGCCATCGGTTGAGATACAACATGCTCTTGAATACAGGGCGAGTGTCATGTTTTGGCTGATAAACGTACTCAAATGTGAATATAAAAAGGTATCACAAAGATGGAGGTCCACACATCATAGAACACTGACTTGAATGGGAGTATCTGTTGTTTTAAATGATACTGTCAATCTTCCATAGGAAACCTATTGAAATCATAGACATATAGATCATAGAATAGACATGAACATTTACTTTCAGTTGACATTCAGCAACGAGTAGACCGGTGGCCATCATTATGTTAGTAATTAGAAGTAAAAATGTCAGTTCAATTTCAAATGGTGTACTAGTTAAATTGCAGTGGTCTGAAGGAATAGGTCCATTATATGAATTATATTTCTATGATTGAAATGATGCCCACCCTGTATTTAAGAGCATGTTGTGTCTCAACCGATGGCAGGCACAACAAAAATCTCAGCTACAACATAAACAAATATTAACAAAAATCGGTTTACCCATTTTTAGATAAGACGTTAAAAACGGTTAAAAAAAACACGACTGCTCAAAAGTTTTAGAACACCTCATTCAAGGGTTTCTTTATTTTTACTATTTTCTACATTGTAGAATAATAGTGAAGACATCAAAACTATGAAATAACACATATGGAATCATGTAGTAACCAAAAAAGTGTTATACAAATATAAACAAATATATTTGAGATTTGAGATTCTTCAAATAGCCACCCTTTGCCTTGACAGCTTAGCACACTCTTGGCATTCTCTCAACAAGCTTCATGTTAACTGGAATGCATTTCAATTAACAGGTGTGCCTTGTTAAAAATTCATTTGTGGAATTTCTTTCCTTCTTAATGCGTTTGAGTCAATCAGTTGTGTTGTGACAAGGTAGGGGGGGTTATACAGAAGATAGCCCTATTCGGTAAAAGACCAAGTCCATATTATGGCAAGAACAGCTCAAATAAGCAAAGAGAAATGACAGTCCATCATTACTTCAAGACATGAAGGTCAATACGGAACATTGAGAACTTTGAAAGTCTCTTCAACTGCAGTCGCAAAAACCATCAAGCACTATGATGAACTTGGCTCTCATGAGGACCGCCACAGGAATGGAAGACCCAGAGTTACCTCTGCTGCAGAGGATACGTTCATTAGAGTTACCAGCCTCAGAAATTGCAGCCCAAATAAATGCTTCACAGAATTTAACTAACAGACACATCTCAACATCAACTGTTCAGAAAAGACTGAATCGGGCCATCATTGTCAAATTTCTGCAAAGAAACTACTACTAAAGGACACCAATAAGAAGAGACTTGCTTGGGCGAAGAAACACAAGCAATGGACATTAGACCGGTGGGAAATTTGTCCTTTGGTCTGGAGTTGATACGCCATCCCATCTGCTTTGGGCTTAGTGGGACTATCATTTGTTTTTCAACAGAACAATGACCCAACATACCTCCAGGCTATGTAAGGGCTATTTTACCAAGAAGGAGAGTGATGAGTGCTGCATCAAATGACCTGGCCTCCACAATCCCCCAACCTCAACCAAATTGAGAAGGTTTGGGATGAGTCGGATCGCAGAGCGAAGGAAAAGCAGCTAACAAGTGCTCAACATAACTGGGAAGTCTTTCAAGACTGTTAGAAAAGCATTCCAGGTGAAGATGGTTGAGAGAATGCCAAGAGTGTGCAAAGCTGTCATCAAGGCGACGGGTGGCTTATTGAAGACTCAAATATACAGTAGAAGTCGGAAGTTTAGATAAACTAGTTTTAATGACTCCAACTTAAGTGTTTCAACCACTCCACAAATTTCTTGTTAACAAACTATAGTTTTGGCAAGTCGGTTAGGACATCTACTTTGTGCATGACACAAGTAATTTTTCCAACAATTGGTTACAGACAGATTATTTCACTGTATCATAATTCCAGTGGATCAGACTACGGTTTGCAACTGCACATGGGGACTAAGATCGTACTTTTTGGAGAAATGTCCTCTGGTCTGATGAAACAAAAATAGAACTGTTAGGCCATAATGACCATCGTTATGTTTGGAGGAAAAAGGGGGAGATTTGCAAGCCGAAGAACACCATTCCAACCGTGAAGCACGGGGGTGGCAGCATCATGTTGTGGGGGTGCTTTGCTGCAGGAGGGGCTGGTGCACTTCACAAAATAATATGGCATTATGAGGCAGGGAAATTATGTGGATATACTGAAGCAACATCTCAAGACATCAGTCAGGAAGTTAAAGCTTGGTCGCAAATGAGTCTTCCAAATGGACAATGACCCCAAGCATACTTCCAAAGTTGTGGCAAAATGGCTTAAGGACAACAAAGTAATGGTATTGGAGTGACCATCACAAAGCTCTGACCTCAATCCCATAGAAAATGTGTGGGCAGAACTGAAAAACCATGTGCGAGCAAGGAGGCCTACAGATCTGACTCAATTACACCAGCTCTGTCAGGAGGAATGTGCCAAAATTCACACAACTTATTGTGGGAAGCTTGTGGAAGGCTACCCGAAACGTTTGACCCAAGTTAAACAATTTAAAGGCAATGCTACCAAATACTAATTGAGTGTATGTAAACTTCTGACCCACTGGGAATGTGATGAAAGAAATAAAAGCTGAAATAAATCATTCTATCTACCATTATTCTGACATTTCACATTCTTAAAATAAAATGGTTATCCTAACTGACCTAAGACAGGGACTTTTTACTAGGATTAAATGTCAGAAATGGTGAAAAACGGAGTTTAAATGTATTTGTCTAAGGTGTATGTAAACTTCTGACTTCAACTGTATGTTGATTTGTTTAACACCTTTTTTGTTACTACATGATTCCATGTGTTATTTCATAGTTTTGATGTCTTCACTATTATTCTATAATGTAGGAAATAGTCAAAATAAAGAAAAACCATGGAATGAGTAGTTGTTCTAAAAGTTTTGACCGGTAGTATATTTCTTTTTTAAACATTTATTTCAACAAACTCTGTTTGTATACTTTAAAATGATAATCAAACTCAACCTTTTCCAGTGATGAAGACATGGATGTCTCATGTTAGGGTGGGGTATGCAAAACGTGTTAACTTTGAGCTTTCTGACCACTTCTTCCATGGGCAGACGTATGGAAAGTGGTTTCAATCAAAAGGGATTGCTGTCAAAAAGTGACGAATTCAAATGGATTTACCCAGGAGTGTCTACCCACATGGTCTATCTAAACCCTCAATCTGAAGTTCCAAGAACCCAGCCCACAAATACACATCCTCCCCTTCAATACCACGATGCCACATCCCATCAAAATCAAACGCATTTACTTTTTACACTCCATTGCATTGCTTCACATTGTAGGCATTCTTAGGCTATGTAGTGCTATAGTTAAGACTAAAGAACTTGATTGGCTGTCTTCTCTCTGACAGGGCGGCGCACAATTGGCCCAGTGTCGTCCGGGGTTTGGCCGGGGCAGGCCGTCATTGTAAATAAGAATTTGTTCTTTACTGACTTGCCTAGTTTAAATAAAGGTTAATTAAAAAGAGAAGGCATGGCACTAATAAGGGTTAGGACACAAGTCCATTAATACCATAGGGTGAGGGTCAGATTCAACCTACAGACAGAGGATGAAAGTATAGCTCATATAAAAGTAAACTGCCCCTAGCTCTTCATAATCTCCCGCTCACTCTCTTTCCCGCTCTCCCCCAGGAGAATTGTGTAGCGTTCCAGAAGAGTACTGTAGTGTGTAACAGTGGTGTAGTCATAATATCGGAGTCTGATAGATAAGAGAGATGTGCTGGCTGTGAATGACTCACCAGCTTCAAATCTCTAGGAAATGCTAACACAGCAGTATAGAGAATACACACACACACAGGCACGCACACACTTTTATATATCATGTCTGTGTGTCTGTGCATGCATGCGATCTAATGTTGTGCAATGTATATTCTTGAATGTTTCAGTTTAAGACCATAACTCCTATAGATCTGAAAGACCTACAATCAAGGGACCCAGGGGTGTGGCAGACATCATTAACCAGGTTAGGAGGCCTGAATCTGGGCATGACACCATTCAGACCCCTTTATACAGTCCACTGGAGCTGGTACAATAAAACTCCTGTATCAGTTCTCTAGGTCACTAGCATACAGCCTCATCTCTATAAGGAAATCTATATTGTGTATTTTCCTGGAAATTAGTCAATGTTGTTTTAGTTTGTATGTAAACAGAAATAAATAAATGCATGGATGGATATTATGGTGCAGTAGGGAGACCAGATGGAAGGTTACATCATCTATATAAACCTCTGGACATACGGACGGGAATGCAAGCACTCACACACAGTGGGATAAGGTCAAACTAGGATGGCAATGTATATGAGGTAGGTATATATATAAATATATAAGAGAGAGAAAGGGATGGGGTGTGTATCAGTGTGAGGGAGAGAGAAAGGAAGGGATGGGGTGTGTATCAGTGTGAGGGAGAGAGAAAGGAAGGGATGGGGTGTGTATCAGTGTGAGGGAGAGAGAAAGGAAGGGATGGGGTGTGTATCAGTGTGAGGGAGAGAGAAAGGAAGGGATGGGGTGTGTATCAGTGTGAGGGAGAGAGAAAGGAAGGGATGGGGTGTGTATCAGTGTGAGGGAGAGAGAAAGGAAGGGATGGGGTGTGTATCAGTGTGAGGGAGAGAGAAAGGAAGGGATGGGGTGTGTATCAGTGTGAGGGAGAGAGAAAGGAAGGGATGGGGTGTGTATCAGTGTGAGGGAGAGAGAAAGGAAGGGATGGGGTGTGTATCAGTGTGAGGGAGAGAGAAAGGAAGGGATGGGGTGTGTATCAGTGTGAGGGAGAGAGAAAGGAAGGGATGGGGTGTGTATCAGTGTGAGGGAGAGAGAAAGGAAGGGATGGGGTGTGTATCAGTGTGAGGGAGAGAGAAAGGAAGGGATGGGGTGTGTATCAGTGTGAGGGAGAGAGAAAGGAAGGGATGGGGTGTGTATCAGTGTGAGGGAGAGAGAAAGGAAGGGATGGGGTGTGTATCAGTGTGAGGGAGAGAGAAAGGAAGGGATGGGGTGTGTATCAGTGTGAGGGAGAGAGAAAGGAAGGGATGGGGTGTGTATCAGTGTGAGGGAGAGAGAAAGGAAGGGATGGGGTGTGTATCAGTATGAGGGAGAGAGAAAGGAAGGGATGGGGTGTGTATCAGTGTGAGGGAGAGAGAAAGGAAGGGATGGGGTGAGTATCAGTGTGAGGGAGAGAGAAAGGAAGGGATGGGGTGTGTATCAGTGTGAGGGAGAGAAAGGAAGGGATGGGGTGTGTATCAGTGTGAGGAGAGAGAAAGGAAGGGATGGGGTGTGTATCAGTGTGAGGAGAGAGAAAGGAAGGGATGGGGTGTGTATCAGTGTGAGGGAGAGAGAAAGGAAGGGATGGGGTGTGTATTAGTGTGAGGGAGAGAGATAGAGAATGTGTGTGCTATAGAGAAATGTATTCGTGTGTTTGAGAGAGATGGAATGAGAGGTGGAGAGAGATGTACAGAATGTCCAGAGAGACATATCTTTCTCTCTATAGGAAGACAATATAAATGAGTGGAATTTAGTTTAGTTTACCAAACCTCAACAAATATAGATCCGAGGCAGTAAGGCTAGCCTTAATCAGAGATGTAGAAGCCCTATCTAAGGTCATCTCAGTGGGAGAATATAATCTCTGCAGCTGCCCCCTGGTTCGTCAGGCTATATTTAAGGCTGTCGCAGCCTGCAGGTATGGCAGCACAGACAAATAGAGAATAAAAAGGCAAGCCTAGATGTACAGATAGAGAGCTAAGTAGAGACCCCAGAGGGGTGAGCTTAGATGGGGGTAAGCATGGTGTGTGAGTGGAAAGGGTGGGGGTAAATGGCAATATCCTAGGGGTCAGGGTAGGCTAAGCTTAGTGTGTGTGTGCGTTGGTGAAGAATCCAGTCCAAGGTGATATCTGGTATCTCTCTCCAACAATCTGTGTTCAGTGCTAACACGACGCTAGGAGCCGTCTTGCCCCATCTGACCCTGTCAAGGACATCTGGGTGGGTCATACACACACACACACACACACACACTTTGGTCTTACCTTTGTAACCACTCCTGACACGACCACAGTGGGCTTTGGTGGGCTAGAGACAGAAAGAGGGGTTAAACACATCAGACTCCTACCTCAATGTCAATTCTTTGACGAGACATGATCACATTTTGTTGAGATGAAATGCCTAATGAATGTATGCCAGTGTCAATGTCAGAAACACTGACCATCAACTCTGGAGTTTCTCTTTCAGGGGGTTATAAAAGACAGGAACAGAAAGTGCTTCTGTTTGATCCAATTGAACAAACATACACAGAGACGGCGAGAGAAAGAGACCGCCATGAGCTCATTCACAGTACTGTGATGCTGTGGACCTGCCTGCCACCCTGCTAAATGACTATCATTAATACTGGACTGGTTCTACACTGCAACTCACACAGCAGGGGAGAGGAAGGGGAGAGGGAGGAAAGAAGGAGGGGGGGGGTGATGAGGGGAGGGGAGAGATCCCGAGATGGAAATGGACCTTGACATGAGAAACGAGTCCTGTCTGGTGTAACAGCAGAACCATTACCGGAGGTGAAAAGCTGTCCTCAGCGTCTACCTCTGGAGGTTTGGGCAGGGCAGCAGAGACTTAACGTAGCATACACAATTAAAGTAGTCTACATATTGTCGCTAGCGTCCTTGGTACAACACCAGCGGCCTTGTCAAGACGTTAATGACTGACACAGGCCCACTTCGCTGCAGTATACCTGTATTGGAGTACTTCACTTAAAGTAGCCTAAACATTATCTTCAAGTAATGTCAACATGTTATTACAATCTAACTACACTGGTATGAGAGCAATTTAATCAGTGAGAAAACGAGTTCATCTGAGATTAGAGGATTGAGGCGCAGTCAGTCATCTGGAGTGCAGATGCACCAGATAGACAAGATGAGGGGAAAGAGAGAAACAAAAAGAGAGGGGGAGAGAGAGAGAGGGGATAAAGAGAAAGAGAAAATGTGATTTGTTATATACACGTGTTTAGCAGATGTTATTGCGGGTGTAGCGAAATGCTAGAGGGAGAGAGAGGGATAAAGAGAAATAGAGTGGGGGAGAGCAAGAGCACGAGATGAAAAAGAACTTCGGGGTTAGGGTTGGTCCCGCCCCTCAGGCTGTGTACAGGAAGTGCTTATGGCGATGCTCTGTTGCCTTTACTGTAAACTTCTCTCCCTTTCCTCCCATCTCTCCATCTAGGTCTAAATTGTATGTGACAGGCGTTCCCATGGTGACCTCGCTCCACTGGCTGCTACACAGCATCCACCTGCTCTCAACAGAGTGGACACAGGCATGCACGCAGGACACACACACACTAACCTTGCTCTTTAATGAGCGACTGAAGGAAAGCCAGTGCCAGGGTAAGAGCCAAGCTGACCGCATCAGAGGATTTTTACAGCATTTCACACGGGCACTTTCACTGCCGCCTCTGATCTCTCCAGAGGACCCGGGGCAGGAGCTGTTATGACAACCTCCCTCTTTAGGCTGGGGCATAGGGTAAGCCAATACTTGAAACCTCTTTCGCTCTCTTTACTTTCCCTGTGTCCATGCCACAATTCCTGTTCGCTCCCAAGGACCGGCCAAAGAGAGGAGCGAGAGCCACAGCTGAGTTTGAACGTTTATACAAAACTCTCACTGTGTTGCTCAACAGGTTCTGGAGAGGACACTCAGCAGTAAACGCAACACACAGTGTGGTGTAAATATTTCACCTGGATAAACTTACATTGCTCAACAGTCGAGACCCAATAGGCCATAATGACAAGTTCTAAGTTCTAAGAAAAACAAGGTGGACCTCAGGTTGACAGTAGGCAGTGAAGGGATGAAAATTAACAGATATTAAAGCATCAGACCTGGTCGTTGTCTCTTCTAGCACAGATACCGGCCATCATAGGTTATTTGGTGAGTTCAAGGTTGTGGAATGTTCTTATCAGTTCTAAAAATTAAACACATTATTTGGTACAAGGACTATGTATGTATGTGTGTATGAACAGTTGAAGTCGGAAGTTTAGACACACTTAGGTTGGTGTCATTAAAACTTGTTGTTTTTCAACCACTCCACAAATGTCTTGTTAACAAACTATAGTTTTGGCAAGTCGGTTAGGACAGCTACTTAGTGCATGACACAAGTAATTTTCCCAACAATTGTTTACAGACAGATTATTTCACTGTATCACAATTCCAGTGGGTCAGAAGTTTACATACACTAAGTTGACTGTGCCTTTAAACAGCTTGTAAAATTCCAGAAAATGACATCATGGCTTTAGAAACTTCTGATAGGCTAACTGACATCATTTGAGTCAATTGCAGGTGTACCTGTGGATGTATTTTAAGGCCTACCTTCAAACTCAGTGCCTCTTTGCTTGACATCATGGGAAAATCAAAAGAAATCAGCCAAAACCTCAGAAATACAATTGTAGAATTCCACAAGTCTGGTTCATCCGTGGGAGCATTTGCCAAACGCCTGAATGTACCACGTTCATCTGTTCAAACAATAATACGCAAGTATAAACACCAATGTGGCCATCAGCCGTCATACCGCTTAAGAAGGAGACGCATTCTGTCTCCTAGAGATTAACGTACTTTGGTGCGAAAAGTGCAAATCAATCCCAGAACAACAGCAAAGGACCTTGTGAAGATGCTGGAGGAAACAGGTCCAAAAGTATCTATATCCACAGTAAAACGAGTCATATAGACACAATCTGAAAGGCCACTCAGCAAGGAAGAAGCCACTGCTCCAAAACCGCAATAAAAAAGCCAGACTACGGTTTGCAACTGTACATAGGGACAAAGATCGTACTTTTTGGAGAAATGTCCTCTGTTCTGATGAAACAAAAATAGAACTGTTTGGCCATAATGACCATTGTTATGTTTGGAGGAAAAGGGGGATGCTTGCAAGTCGAAGAACACCATCCCAACTGTGAAGATCGGGGGTGGCAGCATTGTGTTGTGGGGGTGCTTTGCTGCAGGAGGGACTGGTGCACTTCACAAAATAGATGGCATCATGAGGCAGGGAAATTTTGTGGATATATTGAAGCAACATCAAGACATCAGTCAGGAAGTTAGAGCTTTGTCGCAAATGGGTCTTCCAAATGGACAATGACCCCAAGCATACTTCCAAAGTTGTGGCAAATTGGCTTAAGGACAACTAAGTCAAGGTATTGGAGTGGCCATCACAAAGCCCTGACCTCATCCTATAAAAGATTTGTGGGAAGAACTGAAAAAGCGTGTGCGAGCAAGAAGGCCTACAAACCTGACTCAGTTACACCAGCTCTGTCAAGAGGAATGGGCCAAGATTCACCCAACTTATTGTGGGAAGCTTGTGGAAGGGTACCCGAAACGTTTGATCCAAGTTAAACAATTTAAAGGCAATGCTACCAAATACTAATTGAGTGTACGTAAACTTCTGACCCACTGGGAATGTGATGAAAGAAATCAGTACTATTATTCTGACATTTCACATTCTTAAAATAAAATGGTTTTCCTAACTGACCTAAGACAGGGAATTTTCACTGGGATTACATGTCAGGAATTGTGAAAAACTGAGTTTAAATGTATTTGGCTAAAGTTGTATGTAAACTTCTGACTTCAACTGTATGTATGTGTGCAGGTACAATGGCTTGTGAAAGTATTCACCCTCCTTGGCATTTTTCTTATTTTGTTGCCTTACACCCTGGAATTCAAATATTTTGGGGGGGTTTGTATCATTTGATTTACACAACATGCCTACCACTTTGAAAATGCAAAATATTTTTTCTTGTGAAACAAACAAGAAATAAGACAAATAAACAGAAAACGTGAGCGTGCATAACTATTCACCCCCCCCAAAGCCAATACTTTTTAGAGCCACCTTTTGCAGCAATTATAGCTGCAAGTCTGTTGGGGTATGTCTCTATAAGCTTGCCACATCTAGCCACTGGGATTTTTGCCCATTCTTCAAGGCAGAACTGCTCCAGCTCCTTCAAGTTGGATGGGTTCCACTGGTGTACAGCAATCTTTAAGTCATACCACAGATTCTCAATCGGATTGAGGTCTGGGCTTTGACGAGGTCATTCCAAGACATTTAAATGTATCCCCTTAAACCACTCAAGTGTTGCTTTAGCAGTATTCTTAGGGTAATTGTCCTGCTGGAAGGTGAACCTCTGTCCCAGTCTCAAATCTCTGGAAGACTGAAACAGGTTTCCCTCAAGAATTTCCCTGTACCTAGCGCCATCCATCATTCCGTCAATTCTGACCAGATTCCCAGTCCCTGCTGATGAAAAACATCACCACAGCATGCAGCTGCCACCACCATGCTTCACTGTGAGGATGGTGTTCACGGGGTGATGAGAGGTGTTGGGTTTTTGCCAGACATAGTGTTTTCCTTGATGGCCAAAAATATATATTTTAGTCTCATCTGACCAGAGTACCTTCTTCCATATGTTTGGGGAATCTCCCACATGCCTTTTGGCAAACACCAAACGTGTTTGCTTTTTTTTCTTCTTTTAGCAATGGCTTTTTTCTGGCTACTCTTCTGTAAAGCCCAGCTCTGTAGAGTGTACAGCTTAAAGTGGTCCTATGGACCGATACTTCAATCTCCGCTGTGGAGCTTTGCAGATCCTTCAGGGTTATCGTTGGTCTCTTTGTTGCCTCCATTATTAATGCCCTCCTTGCCTGGTCCGTGAGTTTTGGTGGGCGGCCCTCTCTTGGCAGGTTTGTCGTGGTGCCATATTCTTTCCATTCTTTAATAATGGATTTAATGGTGCTCCGTGGGATGTTCAAAGTTTCAGATAATTTTTAGAACCCAACCCTGATCTGTACTTCTCCACAACTTTGTCCCTGACCTGTTTGGAGAGCTCCTTGGTCTTCATGGTGCTGCTTGCTTAGTGGTGTTGCAGACTCTGGGGCCTTTCAGAACAGGTGTATATATACTGAGATCATGTGACAAATCATGTGACACTTAGATTGCACACATGTGGACTTTATTTAACAAATTATGTGACTTCTGAAGGTAATTGGTTCCACCAGGTTTTATTTTAGGGGCTTCATAGCAGAAGGGGTGAATACATATGCACGCTCCACTTTGCCATTGTTTTTACTTTTTGAAAAAGAAAATTATTTTCACTTCACCAATTTTGACTATTTTGTGTGTGTGTGTGTTACCGTGTGTGTGTGTGTTACCTAGGCTCCTCCACAAACTCCTCGTCGTCCTTGTCCTTGACAGGTGGCGGCTCAGGTGGAGCTGCTCCCTGGTGCTTCTGCACTATCCTCATCCCCCCTGCCTTCACTGTCACACACAATGAATTCACATCAACACACACGTCTTTATCACTGTTATACATTAACACCGACACACATTAGGCAGTGTTTCCCAAACTCGGTCCTGGGGACCCCAAAGGCTGCACATTTTGTTTTTGTTGCCCTAGCACAACACAGCTGATTCAAATAATCAACTCATCAAACTTTCATTATTTTTATCAGCTGTCTGGTGCTAGGGCAAAAACCAAAATATGCAGTTCCCCAGGACCGAGTTTGGGAAATGCTGCATTAGGGTAGGGTGGACAAAAGGCTGAGGCGCAACAAAGAATTAAAATGAACCACAGACAGTCAGATAATCAGATAGCCTAAAAGGCTTGTATTCACATATAATCCTCTTTAAAATAACCGATCTCAGTCCTCATTAAAGTGAACTCTGGGGTAAAAAAAACACTAAAGAACTCTGTTCTCTTCGCCTTCACATTGCCCTTGAATGAGGACTCAACTCTTCTGCCAGTTCACAACCTACTATTTTGTGGTTTGAGTCCTCTTTGCATTCACATTGCTATGTTCAGAAAGGAACCAAGATCTTTTTCCAACATTCACTCAATGCAGTCTGGGTTTTTACAAAATGTGCAAGAAAAGTCAATCCATCTGATCAGAAAGCTATGCCTACTTACATTTTGGAAGCAAAGAAATTGCATTTAGTTAAAATATGACAATCATCGTAATCAGAAGATACCAATAATATTGACATGTTAATAGTAACAGAATAAATAGCAAAAGAATAACTGTAGATTAAATAATGCTGTAATTGAATGTTGTAAGAGCTACAATTGATTTTGTACCCTGTTGTCTTCACACTATTCAAACCCCACAATCAATAAACATCTTATGAAGCTCTCTTAGCCTATAGATCACATATTGTAAATAAATTACCTGAACTAAAAACTCATATTTTGGCATTTCTGTGCATCCTTGACAATTGCTAATCAATATCCCAAAACAGCACACGTTTTTTTCAGCGAACCCACACAATCTTCTCTCAATTGTGACACCAATGTGAGAGGTTATGGCAGGGGAAACGGTGTTGCAGTAGACTAGTGTGTGGTGCGGGAATAATGACAAATGGACCTGGGGAGCTTTGTGTTCACATTGCCCTAAAAAAAGGAAACCGGACTGAGTATTTCAAGTGAACCCAACTCAGACCCCCTCTCGGTCTCAGTTCGTTTTGCTTCCGGGACTCTTGAGGGGTCTGAGTTCCTTTGGAGTGTTCACATTGGACAAAAAATTAAGTGAACCCTACTAAATTAACAAAAATTGTATAAACACCCTTAGAGTATTTTAAGACAAGGCATATCCTGCTAATGAGATCATGTCTTTTCACCACCTGGCAGTCCTAGTAACATTAGCTAGTAGCTACTTGTAATCTTTAGTCAGTTATGGCTATGTGCCCTACTTTCTATGTCCACGTAGGCTACTCCTTAGGACTGTTATCAGATCCCCCACAGACTTTAGCTACATAGCCTGGATGCCAGTCTGTTTCTGCTCTCTTGCCAACTCCTTATGGAATTGTCATGTCAAACCTATAGCAATAAGTGGAATGACAGCCAAACAGACTGGCACCCAGGCTTCATACGGTAGCTTCCACTATACTAACTAGGCCACATAAGAAGATACAGGCCTAGGTTTGATGGCGCACCGTCAATAAAACATTGGCAACATGTGCAACGTTAGATCTCAATGTACAGGCGTAGTGCGTTATTAGGGAAATCAGACTTAGCCACAGGCCACAAAAAAATTATTTCGTAAGCTTTCAGATGTTTTACAGCACACACATGTTAGTCTAGCTACTTGAGTAGTGTGTATCTAACTAACGTTGCCCAACACAATTATTGACATAGGTCTAATGCGTATGCAGTGATACAATGTCAGTTGAACCATGAAAACAAAAGCGATGTTTGTGCTGTAAAAAGCAACATAAGGTTTAATACCAGCCGGGAGGTGTCCTCCTTTGGTCTCGATTTTTTCCTTCGGAGGCGAAGACATCTGTAATCTTTCTATATTTCGAAGGAATGAAAAACGCTCGTTTAGATATATTTTTCTGGGAAAACCAGCAGCAGTAGACTTCAGTCCAGTTCGTCAACGTGGCTTTTTTGTTTGGCAACGGTGAATGATGAGGACAGAGAAAATATCGACAAATAGGAAAGTCACGTTCAGTCTGACGTAGTGTAGGGTAGGTACGGGACGGGGCTAGTGCCAGAATACAGAATTTCCCATGGACAAATAAAATCAACAGTGGTCAAAGTAAAAGGATGTATGGTACGGTATGGCGTCCCGGCAAAATAAATAGTAAGGGTACACCATACCGGTAAAAACATGAGCCTATCACAATAATTAAAGCAAAATGTCAAGAAGACTGTAGGCTATTATACCACTTTTTATCATTGGCACATGTCAGAGGCATGGAAAGGGAAGTACTGTACTTGAAAACAGGTGGTATAGCTCCAAAATGCTATGTGGTTCGATGAGAACACAGATACTTTGCCAAGGCAGAGATTTTTATTTAAACTTTATTTAACTAGGCAAGTCAGATACGAACAAATTATTATTTACAATGATGGCCTACCCCGGCCAAACCCTCCCCTAACCCGGACGACGCTGGACCAATTGTGCGCTGCACTATGGGACTCCCGATCACGGGTCTGTAGTGACACCTCTAGCACTGCGATGCAGTGCTTTAGACGGCCGCGTGGACACATCAATTCTGGCCTATTAACAATCGACAAATGTCATTACACTTTCTGGTGTTTTGTGTAACAGATGTCTCTTTCTATTCACTACTGTTTGGAGGCTGGATGAACTTGTGCATTTAGCCCAGTAAGTGATTGTTTGACAATTCAATTTAAGGGGCTTTATTGGCATGGGAAATATATGTTTATATGAAAATCAGATGAGAACATCATGACTGGTTGCTTTTATGCCACAATAAAAGGTAAAATATTTGAGCAGTTACATGACAAATCTTTATGACTAGGCCCACAGAGATGCTATTGAAATAATGTGGATCATATAATTATATGTTTAGGCCCATAAACATTTTTGATATATGTTTGATATATAGCAGGTATATAGGAGGTCCCGTACCAGGAAGAAATTACTTATACTTTCACCCCTGAAAATCAGGGATCGTCTAGTCAGTGTGTGTGTGCGCGTGCCTGTTCATTCGTGAGTGTGTTCGGTGTGTGTCAGTGTTTGGTTCTGACAGTAGCGAAGAGATCCTATAACACCTATTCCCCCAGTCCAGAGGGTGTTGTAGTCCTATGAGAGGTGTCAAGGTGTTGATGTCCAATCAAAAGGCTAGGAGGTCACTGCTGTCCTTCTCTCCTTGTTTTGTAGAACAATGTTGTTGATTAATTCATAACAAAAACAACATTTGTCGATACATGTGAACATAAGCACGCATTTAAAGTTAAACCGGGCTGCATTCAGCACATTTTTACGTTCTGGAACGTACAATTGAACGGAAATGGAAGCTGTACTGAAAGACCGGTTGAAAAACGGGGAGGGGTTGAGTTATGGCTTGGGGAACAATGTCAGCATGGTCACCGCCTTTTAAATTCGTCATTCACTGTGTCAAGCCACACCTCGCCACAACCACCAAATGGGAGCAAAGTAAACGTACATCAAAGTCTATTCAATAAAGTTTTGGGGAAAAGTGTTATTCAGTACAACCGTTCCGCAATGTAGCAATCATTCAAGCGAACTGAACGCACCTCATGTTTTTACGCACAAAAATGAGTCAGGCAATTAAAATGGTTGATTTACTAGGATGTGACCAAACGCTAAATTCTATCTCGTCCCATCAGATAACGTGGTACAAGTAGCACCAGGCGGCACTGATTACATCCTGGCACAACTTCTTCTCCCACCTATCAAATATATAATTACTGTTTCACACACATCCATGTGCTTTTATGGGAAAAATATAAATTTGGTCCTTCCAAGAAAGTTTATCGTACATTGTCATTTTTTTTTAACGAAATGCCTAGGAGTCATATAGGTTATCAGCGCCACCTTAATTGTTTTATTTAACTATTAACTGTTTCTAGGTGGCACCCACTGCTAAAGCGGTCACTCGTAATTGATAGTGCGTTTTAACCGTGGGTTCGAGCCCACTTCGCATCAAGCTTTTTTTCTCAGGAAAAAACTGTTCAAAGTCGGTCCTTCGATGCTCGATTAAAATTATTATAATTATGCATAAACTATAAAACATTGTAGGCCTACATGTATATACTAATGACAAAGAGTCTTCCTACATTGACTGCTGACTCAAACTGCAATACTGCCATCTGTATGATGATACTGAGAGTGCAAATTATTTCTACTGTATACTTTGGGTCCTCCTCCAGTGAATAACACATACTGTATGTGACTAAGCAGATGATTATGAAAATGCATAAAATGTGGGCTTACATTTAGGTGTACAGGTCCATGTAATATAGCCTGCAATATGATTATTAGGCGAAAGTAGTGTGTTTGAGTGCAAGGCAGAAATTCCTTTTTATACATTTTCAAGCTGTTGGCTACGTCCCTTTTCAACACACTAACCCAATAGACTACATGTACATCCACATTTCAAAGGGGGAGGACTCATGTGAGATTCAACCCCTTCAAATCAAATCAAAATGTATTTGTCACATGCGCAGAACACAACACCACACTGCCAGGCCGTATGCACTACCCTCTGTACCGCCTTATGGTCAGATGCCGAGCAGTTGCCATACAAGGCGGCGATGCAACCGGTCAGGATGCTCTCGATGGTGCAGCTGTAGAACTTTTTGAGGTTCTGGGGACCCATGCCAAATCTTTTCAGCCTCCTGAAGGGGACGGTGGTGTCGTGTCCTCTTCACGTCTGTCTTGGTGTGTTTGGACCATGATAGTTCGTTGGTGACACCAAGAAACTTGAAACTCTCGACCCGCTCCACTACAGCCCCGTCGATGTTAATGGGGGTCTGTTCGGTTCGCCTTTTCCTGTAGTCCATGATCAGCGCCTTTGTCTTGCTCAAATTGAAGGAGAGGTTGTTTTCCTGGCACCACACTGCCAGGTCTCTGACCTCCTCCCTATAGGCCGTCTCATCGTTGTCGGTGATCAGGCCTACCAATCAAATTCAATCAAATGTATTTATAAAGCCATTCTTACTTCAGCTGTTGTCACAAAGTGCTGTACAGAAACCCAGCCTAAAGCCCAAACAGCAAGCAATGCAGGTGTAGAAGCACTGTTGTGCCGTCAGCAAACTTAATGATGGTGTTGGAGTCGTGTTTGGCCACGCAGTTGTGGGAGGGAGTACAGGAGAGGACTAAGCACACACCCCTCAGGGGACCCAATGTTGAGGATCAGCGTGGCAGATGTGTTGTTGCCTACCCTTACCACCTGGGGGCGGCCCGTCAGAAAGTCCAGGATACAGTTGCAGAGGGAGGAGTTTAGTCCCAGGGTCCTTAGCTTAGTGATGAGCTTTGTGGGAACTATGGTGTTGAACGCTGAGCTGTAGTCAATGAACAGCATTCTCACATAGGGCTTCTTTTTGTCCAGGTGGGAAAGGGCAGTGTGGAGTGCGATTGAGATTGCGTCATCTGTGGATTTGTTTGGGCGGTATGCGAATTGGAGTGAGTCTAGGGTTTCCGGGAGGACACTGTTGATGTGAGCCATGCCCAGCCTTTCAAAGCACTTCATGGCTAGCGACATGAGTCCTATGGGGCGGTAATCATTTAGGCAGGTTACCTTCACTTCCTTGGGCACACGGACTATGGTGATCTGCTTGAAACATGTAGGTATTACAGACTCGGACGGAGAGAGGCTGAAAATGTCAGTGAAGACACTTGCCAGTTGGTCCACGCATGCTTTGAGTGCACGTCCTGGTAATCCGTCTGGCCCCTCGGCTTTGTGAATGTTGACCTGTTTAAAATGTCTTGCTCACATTGGCTACCGAGAGCGTTATCACACAGTCGTCCAGAACAGCTGGTGCTCTCATGCATGCTTCAGTGTTGCTTGCCTCGAAGCGAGCGTAAAAGGCATTTAGCTCATCTAGTAGGCTCGCGTCACTGGGCAGCTTCGTCTGAGGGCATAGCGGAATAGCGGCATAGCGGAATTTCTTATAAGCGCCCGGATTAGTGTCCCGCTCCTTGAAAGCGGAAGCTCCAGCCTTTAGCTCGTTGCGATGTTGCCTGTAATCCATGGCTTCTGGTTGGGATATGTACGTACGGTCACTGTGGGGACGACGTCGTCGATTAATTTATGATGAAGCCGATGACTGAGGTGGTGTATTCCTCAATGCCATTGGATGAATCCTGAAACATATTCCAGTCTATGCTAGCAAAACAGTCCTGTGGCGTAGCATCCGTGTCATTTGACCACTTCCGTATTGACCGAGTCACTGGTACTTCCTGCTTTAGTTTTTGCTTGTAAGCAGGAATCAGGAGGATAGAATTATGGTCAGAATTATGCCACAATCTGCGTTAATTACACGGACTAGGCAAAACACAAAGAGCAATTTGAGCAGTCAGTCAAATCAATCAATCAAATGTATTTATAAAGTCGATGTCACAAAGTTCTGTACAGAAACCCAGCCTAAAACGCCAAACAGCAAGCAATGCAGATGTGATAGCCAAGTTGGTTTGATTATCAGAGCATAATGTTGGACTGATGTTAAGGACGATTCCATGAACAAGTGTTGGAACACATCCTACAACGTCTCCAATTTTAATTGGTTGCAGAAGTTGTGCCAGGATGTAAACCCTGCCACTTGGTGTGGTTAGCAAGGGCTAACGTGTGCCATGTTATTTTATGGGACCAGATTTAATTTAGTTTTCTGTCACATGCAAGTAAATCGACAATTACCTTTAAATGCTTGCTTATGTTCACAATATTATGGTCCCCATGCCATTAGGATGTGTGTGTGTGTGTGTACATGTGTTTGTTCTTGCATATGGCCACTATAGGGGAGAATACAGCTTTTAAAAAATGTCCAAACCTCCCAGTCGGGTGTGTGAGTGTTCATCTAAACAATGTTATTTCATTCCATCAGTGTGTGTGTGTGTGTGTGTGTGTGTGTGTGTGTGTGTGTGTGTGTGTGTGTGTGTGTGTGTGTGTGTGTGTGTGTGTGTGTATAGAAGGACCCATCACATGTTTGGACCTCAGGAAGAGTATCTGCTGCCTTGGCAGAGGATCCTAATAAATTTACTAAAAGTGCTAGATAGAGCAGGTAACAGTAGGTAGACAGAGCAGATAACAGTAGGTAGACAGAGCAGGTAACAGTAGTGCTAGACAGAGCAGGTAACAGTAGGTAGACAGAGCAGGTAACAGTAGGTAGACAGAGCAGGTAACGGTAGGTAGACAGAGCAGGTAACAGTGGGTAGACAGAGCAGGTAACAGTAGGTAGACAGAGCAGGTAACAATAGTTCTAGACAGAGCAGGTAACAGTGGTGTAAGACAGAGCATATAACCGTGGGTAGACAGAGCAGGTAACAGTAAAGCTAGACAGAGCAGGTAACAGTGGTGCTAGACAGAGCAGGTAACAGTGGTGCTAGACAGAGCAGGTAACAGTGGGTACACAGAGATAACAGTGGTGCTAGACAGATCAGGTAACAGTAGGTAGACTACACTGAAGTATATCTGTCCTGTCGGTCGGTCTGTCTGTCTTTGTGTGGCTGGGGGTTAGTGACCAAATCAAATTTATCAAAAAGCCCTTCTTACATCAGCTGATATCTCAAAGTGCTGTACAGAAACCCAGCCTAAAACCCCAAACAGCAAGCAATGCAGGTGTAGAAGCACGGTGGCTAGGAAAAACTCCCTAGAAAGGCCAAAACCTAGGAAGAAACCGAGAGGGGAATCAGGCTATGAGGGGTGGCCAGTCCTCCTCTGGCTGTGCCAGGTGGAGATTATACGAGAACATGGCCAAGATGTTCAAATGTTCATAAATGACCAGCGTGGTCAAATAATAATAATCACAGTAGTTGTCGAGGGTGCAACAAGTCAGAACGTCAGGAGTAAATGTCAGTTGGCTTTTCATAGCCGATCATTGAGAGTATCTCTACCGCTCCTGCTGTCTCTAGAGAGTTGAAAACAGCAGGTCTGGGAAGGGTAGCACGTCCGGTGAACAGGTCAGGGTTCCATAGCCGCAGGCAGAACAGTTGAAACTGGAGCAGCAGCTCCAGGGGACAGCAAGGAGTCATCATGCCAGGTAGTCCTGAGGCATGGTCATAGGGCTCAGGTCCTCCGAGAGAGAGAAAGAAAGAAAGAAAGAGAGAATTAGAGAGAGCATACTTAAATTCACACAGGACACCGGATAAGACAGGAGAAGTACTCCAGATATAACAGACTGACCCTCGCCCCCCGACACAAACTACTGCAGCATAAATACTGGAGGCTGAGACAGGAGGGGTCAGGAGACACTGTGGCCCCATCCAATGATACCCCCGGACAGGGCCAAACAGGCAGGATATAACCCCACCCACTTTGCCAAAGCACAGCCCCCACACCACTAGAGGGATATCTTCATCCACCAACTTACATCCTGAGACAAGGCCGAGTATAGCCCACAAAGATCTCCGCCACGGCACAACCCAAGGGGGGGCGCCAACCCAAACAGGAAGATCACGTCAGCGACTCAACCCACTCAAGTGACGCCGCTAAAGACAAACACAAAGTCCCAGAACGATTGCTATGTGTGTGTTTTTGGGGGGCTGGGAGAAGTTCTCTTTGTGATGGTTTACATAGAGACAGAATGGGGACGTCACAAGTTAGTGACTATGCCTCATCTGACAAGAACACACGTTCTTTCTCTCGCTCTCTCTCTGTCTCTCTCTCTCTGTAGGGGGTATGGGTTCACAGCAGGCTAAAACCAAAGACTAGTTTCTGCAACGGTAAAGAATAACTGTCTATCCGTGTCTCCAATGGGTAACACTACTGTACTGTCATGCTTCATTCAGGGTGAGGAGATTCCATCTGACAGGACACCTCATGGTGTGTACTTCTATGTGTGGAGTAGGAGGAGAGGGAGGGACACAATGATGACATTTACTAATATTCATTGTGTCATATTCAAAAAGTAATAGCGGTATGATTGGCCTACTAAATGTGTCCCCTTTACTGTGGCATCTGGCATGTAGTGAACACCAGGCTAAAACCGCTGTTTAGGTCCAAACCATTCCCTGCCAGTCACAGCTTACAGAGGTTAGGTGCGGTGCATAGCAAGGCTGGTTTTGTATTTAGCTCATCATCGACATTAATCATTCTTATGGTATGCGCCCGACGCCAGGTTCCCAGGCAGAGCTCAAATGGAACCGTCAGGGTTTCTAACATGGCCCCAAACGAATCACACAGAGGAGTCTGGGCTCCTCTTTCTCACTGCTGCTGTCTTTCTCTTCTTTTAGTCCCCCTCTTCTCTCCTTTCTCTCAGCTACCCTTTCTTTCTCCCCCTTCTCTCTCTCTCGCTACCTCCCTCTGTCCTGCTCCGTCTGACTCTCTCTGTATCTATCTCTCTGCCTACCTCGGTCCTAAAGCGGATTAGAATTCTGTTTCTCATACATAATGTTGTTAGGTCTGTCTGTCTGTATCTGAGGCACACTGCTGAATGCTCATCTTTGTTGAATCAGAAATAGGTTTCGTTTCAAACCCTCTAGACTGAACCACCACACGTGCACACACACATATGTGCATGCCATAGGTGAAATTTCCATGGGGAATGGGGGGGCATGTCCCCCCCCCCAATATTCAGAGCAGTTTGGTTTGTTCCCCCCCAATCATTTATGTCAAAAGTGTTTCGGCTTGTGGGCCCCCCCAGATAGCATACAAACACGTCAAAAGCAATGGCAAAATGTGTAGAATTGCAGGAAATGAACTTTAACTATCGACTTTGGGTGCGAAAAAATGGTCCAACTCCTCTTCTTTCTCAATTTTCTAACAGAAATGGGGTGTGCCTTTGGTGGTTCATCGATGTGTCATTCTTGTCATGCGCACCATGACCCAAGTAGCTAGTTTGTTAGCTAAGTTTGCCACTTTGTAGCTAGCCAGTAACTCTTCCAGTAAGCGTTGACGTCATTCACAGGATTTGTCTTTGTACAGAAGTGGCACTTCTGTAGCCAAATTAATTTTGTTTTTTAAGCATTCAATGATCTGGTATGATGGTGTATTGATCAGTTATACAGTTTAAAGATGTTATTTTTAGCATTTTTGCCCAAAGTCAACCTTTAAAGTAACAGTTTTGTCCAGTTTTTCAACATTTCTATGAAATATTACCTGTAATTAAAAAGCAGCTTTTCTGTGTCGGAATGGTGTGGGTAGTGTAGACCGCTGTTTGGCCAGATCATCCTCTATGAGGAAATAGCAAGAATTTTTGTTTGAGATGTTTGAGATACAAGTTTGAGGTGGCGTTTTTGAAGTGGTTTTTCTCCAATTTTGCTTTGGCCACAAATATGAGCATAGGATGAGTCAACAACATTATCTGGGTCGGAGTTAACAGAATATTAACTTTTAAAAGTGAGATTTTTAGTGGACAGTTACTTTAAAACGGCATTTTCCCTCAGTCTCATGGCAAAATGTGTATAGAGTAGCAGAAAATTTGCTTTAAAACTGCAAAAAAATATCCTCATGGCAAAATGTGAAGAAAAGCATGAGATGAGCTATAAAAAACAGCAAATTGTTCTCTGCCCCATGGCAAAATGTGTAGAATTGCAAGAAATTAGCTGTAAAATTGCAAGTGTTTCTCTCTGCAAAGTGTGTTGAGTTGCAGGAAGTTAGGTGTTGCCCCCCCAAAAAAAACAGTCTCCCCGTACCCACCAAAAATAAAATATTTCAATTTTTGGGGGGGGGGGTTGGGGAGGCCTTCCACTTATCCTTCCACTTATACTGTGTATAATTGCAGGAAATGTGTTTTAAAATCTAAAACTTATATGGGAGAGGACCCCCTGGACACCCCATCCACTGTTCGCCCCCCAAATATCTAAACCACAATTTCACCCTTGACGCATGCACATGCACACACCCATCCACACACACACCTCCTCTGTGCCCGAGGTTTGCCACGGCTCGATGGGCAGAGGCGAGCAGCAGAGCAGAGAGGAACAGTACAGCGTGGTACCATGTCCCCGGCGGTGTCTGTCTCTGCCGTGTTTGAGGCATAAAATGGAGGTGAAATTGAAGAGCTATTTTCATGCCACATTACCACCACCTGTGGGACTACTTTCTCTGACAGTGTCTAACGTGTCTAATTATTGTGAAGGGTAATAATCATGATAATACAGTTATCGTGGAGCACTACATTGGATCACAGCAAGGAAATGAGTTCTAGTCAACTGTCAAAGTGCCACCACCTCCTTCTTCTGCTCTTCTGAAACATTTCCAGGCTGGCTTTGTAAACAGGCACCTAGCTCTCTGATGAAATTAATCAAAGGTGACTGCAGGGGGAAAGTACCAGGAGAGTTAAAGGGTCTGTCTATATCTTGTCACTGTTGTTATTCATCTATAGAGTGGTATGTAAGGGATTATCATTCTATTTGAAACATGTCTATTACTCCATAGTCAGTGTATGCATGGCTAGAATGCATCAGGTCTGTGGTTACATTTGTAAGCTATCCACATTATGACAGAGCCTATTTTCAGTTGGACATGTAACAACATGTCTGCTGGCCCATTCTCCAATGGAGGTGTTTATGAGTCCAGATGTAATCAGCTGCTTGTCAGTGGAGCCTGTCAGGGAGATAACACCATGTGGCATGTGATTTATCTGCAGGGCAGCAGGGAAATAGCTTTCAGGACGTGGACACACACACACACACACACACACAGACACAGAAGTAGCAGGGAAATAGCGGTCCTGATTAGGATAAAAAACAATCTTAGATCTGGGTAAATGTGGTAGGATGTGATAGAAAAGGATTGGCCCAGGTTGGGTTAAAATGATGAACTACTGTCTAAACATCCCCTGTACTTATGCCCCGGCAACTCAATGTTTCTTCCAACCTCAAGGGAGTTTTTAATTGTCACTGTCGACCTTGGCTTTCACTTTTTGAAGAAGTTCAAGTTCTCTTGAAAGTTCAGTGACTTATATGACTTTGAAAAAGTACCAAAGTAATTAATCAAATGTGAATTATAAAAAAAAATCTCCATGACTTAGCTGGTGAAATAAATGTTGAATAGGTAGAATAGATTGCAAAGAGTCTTTTATTTACCTGGTGTTAAAGGTAGCATCCACACTCAGTAAGGTCTTCTAATAAGCCAGGACACACGACATCACAACGCGCACCATAGTGTCAACATCATCACTATCATCAGCTAGGTTCTGTTGGTTCTGCTACGTTCCAATATCCACTCTAGCCTACTGCTTAGAATGTATGGCCAAATAACTAGTATGCAATGTGGATATTGGAACCGAGCTGTCTTCTCAACAGGAGGTCCAAACTTCATCATCATCGTCATCATCAGTACAGTCACGTGAACAGAGTCATATTGTACACGTTTTTTTTCTCTCCATAAAACATTGTTGCTTTTAGTAACACCAACACCTGCACATAAAAAGTATATATATACACTGCTCAAAAAAATAAAGGGAACACTTAAACAACACAATGTAACTCCAAGTCAATCACACTTCTATGAAATCAAACTGTCCACTTAGGAAGCAACACTGATTGACAATAAATTTCACATGCTGTTGTGCAAATGGAATAGACAAAAGGTGGAAATTATAGGCAATTAGCAAGACACCCCCAAAAAAGGAGTGCTTCTGCAGGTGGTGACCACAGACCACTTCTCAGTTCCTATGCTTCCTGGCTGATGTTTTGGTCACTTTTGAATGCTGGCGGTGCTCTCACTCTAGTGGTAGCATGAGACGGAGTCTACAACCCACACAAGTGGCTCAGGTAGTGCAGTTCATCCAGGATGGCACATCAATGCGAGCTGTGGCAAAAAGGTTTGCTGTGTCTGTCAGCGTAGTGTCCAGAGCATGGAGGCGCTACCAGGAGACAGGCCAGTACATCAGGAGACGTGGAGGAGGCCGTAGGAGGGCAACAACCCAGCAGCAGGACCGCTACCTCCGCCTTTGTGCAAGGAGGTGCACTGCCAGAGCCCTGCAAAATGACCTCCAGCAGGCCACAAATGTGCATATGTCAGCATATGGTCTCACAAGGGGTCTGAGGATCTCATCTCGGTACCTAATGGCAGTCAGGCTACCTCTGGCGAGCACATGAAGGGCTGTGCGGCCCCACAAAGAAATGCCACCCCACACCATGACTGACCCACCGCCAAACCGGTCATGCTGGAGGATGTTGCAGGCAGCAGAACATTCTCCACGGCGTCTCCAGACTCTGTCACGTCTGTCACATGTGCTCATGTGCTCAGTGTGAACCTGCTTTCATCTGTGAAGAGCACAGGGCGCCAGTGGCGAATTTGCCAATCTTGGTGTTCTCTGGCAAATGCCAAATGTCCTGCACGGTGCTGGGCTGTAAGCACAACCCCCACCTGTGGACGTCGGGCCCTCATACCACCCTCATGGAGTCTGTTTCTGACCGTTTGAGCAGACACATGCACATTTGTGGCCTGCTGGAGGTCATTTTGCAGGGCTCTGGCAGTGCACCTCCTTGCACAAAGGCGGAGGTAGCGGTCCTGCTGCTGGGTTGTTGCCCTCCTACGGCCTCCTCCACGTCTCCTGATGTACTGGCCTGTCTCCTGGTAGCGCCTCCATGCTCTGGACACTACGCTGACAGACACAGCAAACCTTTTTGCCACAGCTCGCATTGATGTGCCATCCTGGATGAACTGCACTACCTGAGCCACTTGTGTGGGTTGTAGACTCCGTCTCATGCTACCACTAGAGTGAGAGCACCGCCAGCATTCAAAAGTGACCAAAACATCAGCCAGGAAGCATAGGAACTGAGAAGTGGTCTGTGGTCACCACCTGCAGAAGCACTCCTTTTTTGGGGGTGTCTTGCTAATTGCCTATAATTTCCACCTTTTGTCTATTCCATTTGCACAACAGCATGTGAAATTTATTGTCAATCAGTGTTGCTTCCTAAGTGGACAGTTTGATTTCATAGAAGTGTGATTGACTTGGAGTTACATTGTGTTGTTTAAGTGTTCCCTTTATTTTTTTGAGCAGTGTATATATATATATATATATGGAATGACATCAAACACATATAAACCATGTGTTTGATACCATTGTATATATATATATATATGCAGTGTCTTCAGAAAAGTATTCACACCCCTTGACTTTTTCCACATTTTGTTGTGTTACCGCCTGAATTTAAAATGGATTAAATTGTTTTTTTTTGTCACTGGCCTACACACAATAACCCATAATGTGGAATGATGTTTTTCAATTATTTTTTAACAAATTAATAAAACATGAAAAGCTTAAATGTCTTGAGTTAATAAGTATTCAACCACAGGAGGTTGGTGGCAGCTTAATTGGGGAGGATGGACTTGTGGTAATAGCTGTTGTGGAATAAGTGGAATGGTATCAAACACATGGTTTCTATGTGTTTGATGTCATTCCAATAGTGCCGTTCCAGCCACTATTATGAGCCGTCCTCCATTCAGCAGCCTCCACTGTATTCAACCTCTTTGTTATGGCAAGCCTAAATAAGTTCAAAAGTACTTAACAAGTCACAATAAGTTGCATGGACTCCCTCTGTATACAATAATAGTGTTTAACATTATTTTTGAATGTCTACCTAATTTCTGTACCCCACACATACAATTATCTATAAGGTCCCTCAGTCGAGCAGTGAATTTCAAACACAGATTCAACCACAAAGACCAGGGAGGTTTTCCAATGCCTCACAAAGAAGGGCAGCTATTGGTAGATGGGTTAAAAAAACACACATTGAATATCCCTTTGAGCATGATGAAGTTATTAATTACACTTTGGATGGTGTATCAATACACCCAGTCATTACAAAGAAAATCCTTCCTAACTTAGCTGCCGGAGAGGAAGGAAACCGCTCAGGGATATCCCCATGAGGCCAATTGTGAAGTTAAAACAGTACAGTGTTTAATGGCTGTGATAGGAGAAAACTGAGGATGGATCAACAACATTGTAGTTACTCCACAATACTAACCTAATTAACAGAGTGAAAAGAAGGCAGCCTTCCAAAACATGCATCCTGTTTGCAACAAGGCACTAAAGTAATATGGCAAAGCAATTAACTTTTTGTCCTGAATACAAGGTGTTATGTTTGGGGCAAATTCAATACAATACATTACTGAGTACCATGCTCCATATTTGCAAGCATAGTGGTGGCTGCATCATGTTATGGGTATGCTTGTAATCGTTAAGGACTGGGGAGTTTTTCAGGATAAAAAATAAACGGACTGGAGATAAGCACAGGCAAAATCCTAGAGGAAAACCTGATTCAGTCTGCTTTCCACCAGACACTGGGAGATTAATTCCCCTTTCAGCAGGATAATAACCTAAAACACCATGCCAAATCTACAATACAATTGCTTACCAAGAAGACATTGAATGTTCATGAATGGCCAAGTTACAGTTTTGACTAAAATCAACTTATCTATGGCAGGGGGCCTCCCGAGTGCCGCTTGAGGTGTCACTACAGACATTACAGACCTGGGTTCAATCCCAGGCTGTGTCACAACCGGCCGTGACCGGGAGTCCCATAGGCTGGCACACAATTGGCCCAGTGTCGTCCGGGTTAGGGGAGGGTTTGGCCGGGGGGGGGGGGGCTTTACTTGGTTCATCACGCTCTAAGCGATGCCTTGTGGCAGGCCGGGCGCCTGCCAGCTGACTTCCGTTGTCAGTTGAACGGTGTTTCCTCTGACACATTGGTGCAGCTGGCTTCCGGGTTAAGCGGGCGGGTGTTAAGGAGCGCAATTTGGCGGGTCATGTTACGGAGGACACATGACTCAACCTTCACCTTTTCAGAGCCCATTGGGGAGTTGCAGCGATGAAACAAGATCGTAATTGGGGAGAAAAAGGGTGGGAAAAATAAATACAAATAAATAATCTGTGGCAGACTTGAAAACACATTTGACAGGGCTGGAAGAATTTCAAAAAGAATAATGGGTATAATGTTGCACAATCCAGGTGTGTAAAGCTCTTAGACTTACCCAGAAAGACTCACAATCGTTGCCAATGGTGTGAGATATTTCTGTATTTCATTTTCGACACATTTGCAAACATTTCTAAAAACCTGTTTTCACTGTCATTATGGGGTATTGTGTGTAGATGGGTGAGAAAAAAAATATTTAATCCATGTTGAATTCAGGCTGTAACAACTAAATGTGGAACAAGTCAAGGGGTATGAACACTTTCTGAAGGCTCTGTATATATAGATTTGTCATTCATTCTATATGGACATGTCAGTCTAGTGAATTTTGCTTTGGGTTGTGTTTTGTAAAATCTGACTCTTATCTGGAGGGATGCCTCTTCTTTCAGACATTGATCAAGACACACACCCAAATGCGCACATGCACACACACACACACACACGCACACACATACACGCTCAACTAACATAGGCAGGTCTGTTCATTTAAGAAGGAGACGTACGTATCCCTTTCTATAGTGATACCCCTCTGTAGGTAGTGTATAGCTTACTCCCATCAAAACACAGTTAGGAACCAAAGCAGTTACAAACAAGAGAGAGAATGACTGGTCATGGTCTGTAAACGTCAACTGAGAGTCGCATACATCCTCCAGTCTAGGGCTGGAACCAGAGAGGGCAAAGTTTGGCACAATGTCACTTCTCTCTCTAATGTACAGTGGTGGTACGTACAACCTAGTAGAACGTCTTAGAAAGCAGAAGGTTGGTTCTTGTACAAGGGACAGATTGTATCATGTAACTGTGGATGACAAAACCATCTTCAAAATAAAATATCAGAGTGTGGAAACGGAGAAACAAGAAACATATATTTCAAATATCTACATCTAATTGTTTAGGCAGTGAAAAAGCAGTCTGTCAAGAAGGAGTGTGGAATGATGTCATCGGTGTTGTAGTCGGTCTTGAACTGCTTTGGACAGACATTTTTCGTGATCAGAGAACAGACAATACTGCTAGTCAACCACTGGCAGTTCGAACAGATGTGGTGTGGGAAAGGGAGACAGTGATCATTGATAGACATTGTTCCAAATGGTGTGTGTTTTCTTCTCAGCCTCTCCTGTTACAGACTAACAGTATGCAGTGGTCGGTCGCTAGTGACTCGTGTAATATACACAATACCACACAAGTCTCTCAACTGTCACTGTACTGTACTGTACACCAAAAATACTATACATCCACAACTTAAAAAAATACAAATAAAAAATATGTGAAAATAAAATGGCTGGAAGAGTCTTCTTGAATAGAGGACATTCCATAGAAAGGTGAAAGTCAGAAGTCAATGTAATGAATGGGTGGAAAGCTGCTCCCTTAGTTTTTCCTGTAAACATCCACTCCTGCCTTGAGCTTGGTGTTTTCCACTCATCCCTCTCTCCCTTCTCTGTTCTGTGGCTTTTCATCCCGACTGGCCAAAGAACCCTCACCGCCACTCTTTCTCTCCTCCATTTCTCCTCGTCTCTTCTCCTCCTTTCTGAAGGTCAATGTAAGAGCCCTCCGTCATCATTCACTTGTTTTCTCGCTTTCTTTCCGTCAAGGCC
Source organism: Salvelinus alpinus (assembly GCF_045679555.1). Taxonomy (NCBI): domain Eukaryota; kingdom Metazoa; phylum Chordata; class Actinopteri; order Salmoniformes; family Salmonidae; genus Salvelinus; species Salvelinus alpinus. The sequence goes on from NC_092093.1 coordinate 69,118,101, forward strand.
TTCACTCTCTCTCTCTTTCTCTTTCTTTCCGTCAAGGCCTTCACTCTCTCTCTTTCTCTTTCTTTCCGTCAAGGCCTTCACTCTCTCTCTCTCTTTTCTCTTTCTCTTTCTTTCCTCTGTCTCTCTCCCTCTCTCGTTCTTTCTCTCCCTTTTGACATATCCATACATTCACTTTCCCAGTGGAACAAGCTTTGAACAAACTGAACTGGTAGAAAGAAAATGTATTGTGGTATTCATGCACATGCAGTCTCTCTTCACGCCTCAGTCCCTAACAACCCCCTGGCACCTCCCTCCTCTACCCCCTCAATCTCTGCTGCGGTTAGTAACTAATATTAACCTCCCACTCCCACTCCCACCTTACTCTACACCAGTGTTTTCACTCCCAGTCCTGGAGAGCTACAGGACCATGGAGGCTTTTGTTCCAGCCCAGCACTAATAAACCTAATATCCTAAAAACAACTGTTCATAACACTTCAATTACTTGAATCAGGTGTTGTTACTGCAAGGCTGGAGCTAAAGCCTGCACAAGCCTATGTCTCTCCAGGACCAGAGATAAGTTGTGACTCCTGTCTCTAGACCCAGGAGTCAGGCGAAGCCGGGTAGTGGCTGGTCTCGTAGTTGAGTTCGGAGTAGGGCCGGGATGCAGAGTAGAAGTCCACGTAGTTGCCAGTGGATTTGAGGCCCAGGTGCATCCGGAGGTCAGTGGCAGCCTGAGACGGGGGCTGGGGGAGGGGCTGGTCTGGAGGCTCGAAGAAGGAGTCATCCAGCATGCGGCCGGGGTTCTGCGGCGGAGGGAAGGTTGGAGGGAGGGATGGAGGGAACGTGTCGTAGTCTTTTATAGGTGTAGAGGAGCAGTCTGCCTGCGGAGCTATGGTCATGGGCTGAGGAGGGATCTGGAGAGGAAATAAAAACTCATCACACCTCAGAAACTATACAGTTAGTTTCATCTTCCAAAATTGAGGCTGTATTAAGTTTACGTTGACACATTTCACAGAGCCGTTTAATTGGTCTAACTTCATCTGAGGTGATAAGATAAGGTTTTTAATTGGATAAGCGCGAGGTGTGGTTTCAGGTTTCCACGGTTTCACGCTCTCCAGTTTGTGGGCGGGGCATTGGTGAAGATTCCGGAACACATCAGAGCTTATCAGAACCTCCACCTTCCTGAAGACGCAACCATGACAACCATCACCATGGCACCAGATGCCAAGGAGGTAACTTGCTAACAAGACGTGCCATAAAAATCTGTGCGTGTCTGTGTGTGCGTGCAGCAATGTTAGTGTGTGTGTATGTGCATGCCTGCATGCACATGTGTGTATTTGTGTGCGGGTGTGTGTTTGTAGTACTGTAGCTCACCTGGTTGTGTTTAATGTCGTCATTAGCAGTTACATAAGATTTCCGGAACAACGTGGATGTTCCACAGGAGATTTGGACTGAAAGAAGAGAGAGACGGTGTCAGAGAGAGAGAGAGTGTGTGAGAGAGAGAGAGACGGTGTCAGAGAGTGTGAGAGAGTGTGAGAGAGAAAGAGAAAGATAAAGAGAGCGTGTCAGAGAGAGAGACAGAGAGAGAGAGAGGGAGAGAACATTTGTGAGTGTAATGTTTATTGGTATTTTTTAAATTGTTTATTTCAATAGCTTTGGCAATGTAAACATGTGTTTCCCATGCCAATAAAAGCCCTTTGAAATGAATTGAGAGAGAGAAGGAAAGAAAGACAGAAAGAAAGACAAAGACTGAGAGAAATAGATGGAGAAGAAGTGTGAGAAAGAATAAGTATATTAAAGAGAGAATGTGTCCTTCAGCCTGAAAACATGTCAGAACTTCTGATGAAAACACCATCAGCCTTCAGCCTGAAAACATGTCAGAACTTCTGATGAAAACAACATCAGCCTTTAGCCTGAAAACATGTCAGAACTTCTGATGAAAACACCATCAGCCTTCAGCCTGAAAACATGTCAGAACTTCTGATGAAAACACCATCAGCCTTCAGCCTGAAAACATGTCAGAACTTCTGATGAAAACACCATCAGCCTTCAGCCTGAAAACATGTCAGAACTTCTGATGAAAACACCATCAGCCTTTAGCCTGAAAACATGTCAGAACTTCTGATGAAAACACCATCAGCCTTCAGCCTGAAAACATGTCAGAACTTCTGATGAAAACACCATCAGCCTTCAGCCTGAAAACATGTCAGAACTTCTGATGAAAACACCATCAGCCTTCAGCCTGAAAACATGTCAGAACTTCTGATGAAAACACCATCAGCCTTTAGCCTGAAAACATGTCAGAACTTCTGATGAAAACACCATCAGCCTGAGAACATGTCAGAGAATCTGGTGAAAATAACATCAGCCTGAGAACATGTCAGAGAATCTGGTGAAAATAACATCAGCCTTTAAGTCGCACAATTAATTAGTGAGAAAATGTCTATACAGAATGTAAGTCAAAAATAGTAATTAGTGAATGCCTCTTAATAAGTTAAGAGAGCTACAGGAAACTGCCAAAATAAAGGGGTGTTGGGCCACCACGGGCCTCCACGAGCCTCCACGAGCCTCCACGAGCCTCCACGGGCCACCACGAGCCAGAACAGCATCAATGCACCTTGGCATCAATTCTACAAGTGTCTGGAACTCTATTGGAGGGATGCAACACCATTCTTCCACGAGAAATACCATCATTTGGTGTTTTGTTGATGGTGGTGGAAAACGCTGTCTCAGGCACCGCTCCAGAATCTCTCATAAGTGTTCATTTGGGTTGAAATCTATCCACCATGGCATAAGGTTTACATATTTTTCATGCTCATCAAACCATTCAGTGACCACTTGTGCCCTGTGGATGAAGGCACTGTCATCCTGGAAGAGACCACTCCCATCAGGATAAAAATGATCAGTCAGAATGGCTGTATTGGCGTTTACCTTGTCCTCTAAGGGGTAGACCACAACAGAGCCACCAGAACCATCATTTACTGCAGTTACCTGTATATTACAATAATAATAATAATAATAGATGTATTTTATATAGCACTCTCATTACAAAGACAATATCAAAGATGCTTTGAAAACAAAACTAAAACAAATGTAGGATTCTGGAAGTGGCAGGTCTTGACTGAGGCGATGGACAAGTGAGATAGCGAATTGTTGATGATTGATGTATTATACAGATGTACCTGGCGTAGGCTACAGCCATACAGTAGCCTGTTGAGTTTCAGAATAAACCCTTTGATTCGAGAACTCAAACCTTTGTCCTGGACATTCTTTTATTCGTGATCTATTGAGGTTATTATATGAGAAAAACTCAGCAATGGATAGAGGGAGGAGGGAGAGAGAGGGAGGGGGAGAGAGAGAGGGAGGAGGAGAGAGAGAGGGGGGAGAGAGAGAGAGGGGGGAGAGAAAGAGGGAGGGGAGAGAGAGGGGAGAGAGAGAGGGAGGGGGAGAGAGAGAGGGAGGGGGAGAGAGAGAGGGAGGGGGAAAGAGAGAGGGGGAGAGAGGGAGGAGGAGAGAGAGAGGGAGGGGGAGAGGGAGGGAGGGAGGGAAGGAGAGAGAGAGAGAGGGATGGGGAGAGAGAGAGAGGGGGGAGAGAGGGAGGAGGAGAGAGAGAGGGAGGGGGAGAGGGAGGGAGGGAAGGGGAGAGAGAGAGAGGGATGGGGGAGAGAGAGGGAGGGGGAGAGAGAGGGAGGGGGGAGAGAGAGGGAGGGGGAGAGAGAGGGAGGGGAGAGAGAGGGAGGGGGAGAGAGAGTGAGGGGGAGAGAGAGTGAGGGGGAGAGAGAGGGGGGAGAATGGCGGAAAGAGATGCGTAGATAGAAAGTAATAATCTATTCTTTATATTTCCTCTCACACACCTGCCATGGCGTCTTTCCGGGATGTGTGCTCTCCTTTGTTGCTGTGGAAACCTGCGTTGGTTGCCGTGGAGTCGTTTTCGGGCTTGCGATCCTTCATACTCATCATCTCTCTGGGAGAGGCCGGGGCGCTTACTGTATCACACACACACCGGTCAGACACACACAATCACACACACACACATTATTCATCATTAGGTATGTTTAGTGTGACAGCATGAAGGTCGTCTCCTGCAGGTCAGAGTAGCACACAGTAATTCCCTTGAAAACCCTTACTCACACACGAACATACAGACACTCACTCACAGGGGGCATGTGATCTCCTCTTACAGTCCCCTGAAAATGCTTACTCACACACTACAGTCTATGATACTGCTTACCTAAACACTCTTATTTACATTTACATTTAAGTCATTTAGCAGACGCTCTTATCCAGAGCGACTTACAAATTGGTGCATTCACCTTATGATATCCAGTGGAACAACCACTTTACAATAGTGCATCTAACTCTTTTAAGGGGGGGGGGGGGGGTTAGAAGGATTACTTTATCTTATCCTAGGTATTCCTTAAAGAGGTGGGGTTTCAGGTGTCTCCGGAAGGTGGTGATTGACTCCGCTGACCTGGCGTCGTGAGGGAGTTTGTTCCACCATTGGGGTGCCAGAGCAGCGAACAGTTTTGACTGGGCTGAGCGGGAACTGTACTTCCTCAGAGGTAGGGAGGCGAGCAGGCCAGAGGTGGATGAACGCAGTGCCCTTGTTTGGGTACACTCTTATCAAGTGTATACTTCATACATAATATAAACTGCTCACCTACACTGTATTAAACCATCCAGATCAGAGAAGGCTTTAAGTAGCATGTTCATCCCTAAAAGACTACAGCATTATATAAATATAAATAACCTAATAGAAACATACACAACGTACTGTTCCTTACTAGAACAATAGAGAGATGAGGAGAGGAGGGGAGGGAAGAGGAGAGGTGGGGAGAGGAGGGGAGGGGAGGGAAGAGGAGAGGTGGGGAGAGGAGGGGAGAGGAGGGGAGAGGAGGGGAGGGAAGAGGAGAGGTGGGGAGAGGAGGGGAGGGAAGAGGAGAGGTGGGGAGAGGAGGGGAGAGGAGGAGAGAGGAGGGGAGGGAAGAGGAGAGGTGGGGAGAGGAGGGGAGGGAAGAGGAGAGGTGGGTAGAGGAGGGAAGGGGAGGGAAGAGGAGAGGTGGGGAGAGGAGGGGAGAGGAGGGGAGGGAAGAGGAGAGGTGGGGAGAGGAGGGGAGGGAAGAGGAGAGGTGGGGAGAGGAGGGGTGGGGAGAGGAGGGGAGGGGAGAGGTGGGGAGGAGGAGGGGTGGGGAGAGGAGGGGAGAGGGGAGGAGGGGAGGGGAGGGAAGAGGAGAGGTGGGGAGAGGAGGGGAGGGGAGGGAAGAGGAGAGGTGGGGAGAGGAGGGGAGAGGAGGGGAGGGGAGGGAAGAGGAGAGGTGGGGAGAGGAGGGGTGGGGAGAGGAGAGGAGGGGAGAGGTGGGGAGAGGAGAGGAGGGGAGGGAAGAGGAGAGGTGGGGAGAGGAGGGGTGGGGAGAGGAGAGGAGGGGAGAGGAGGGGTGGGGAGAGGAGGGGAGGGGAGGGAAGAGGAGAGGTGGGGAGAGGAGGGGAGAGGAGGAGAGAGGAGGGGAGGGAAGAGGAGAGGTGGGGAGAGGAGGGGTGGGGAGAGGAGGGGAGGGGAGAGGGGGGAGAGGAGGGGAGGGGAGGGAAGAGGAGAGGTGGGGAGAGGAGGGGAGGGAAGAGGAGGGGTGGGGAGAGGAGGGGTGGGGAGAGGAGAGGAGGGGAGAGGTGGGGAGAGGAGAGGTGGGGAGAGGAGGGGAGAGGAGGAGAGAGGAGGGGAGGGAAGATGAGAGGTGGGGAGAGGAGGGGTGGGGAGAGGAGAGGAGGGGAGAGGAGGGGTGGGGAGAGGAGGGGAGAGGAGGGGAGGGGAGGGAAGAGGAGAGGTGGGGAGAGGAGGGGAGAGGAGGGGAGAGGAGGGGAGGGGAGGGAAGAGGAGAGCTGGGGAGAGGAGGGGTGGGGAGAGGAGAGGAGGGGAGAGGTGGGGAGAGGAGAGGAGGGGAGGGAAGAGGAGAGGTGGGGAGAGGAGGGGTGGGGAGAGGAGAGGAGGGGAGAGGAGGGGTGGGGAGAGGAGGGGAGGGGAGGGAAGAGGAGAGGTGGGGAGAGGAGGGGAGAGGAGGAGAGAGGAGGGGAGGGAAGAGGAGAGGTGGGGAGAGGAGGGGTGGGGAGAGGAGGGGAGGGGAGAGGTGGGGAGAGGAGAGGAGGGGAGGGAAGAGGAGAGGTGGGGAGAGGAGGGGAGGGAAGAGGAGGGGTGGGGAGAGGAGGGGTGGGGAGAGGAGAGGAGGGGAGAGGTGGGGAGAGGAGAGGAGGGGAGGGAAGAGGAGAGGTGGGGAGAGGAGGGGTGGGGAGAGGAGAGGAGGGGAGAGGAGGGGTGGGGAGAAGAGAGGTGGGGAGAGGAGGGGAGAGGAGGGGTGGGGAGAGGAGGGGAGGGAAGAGGAGAGGTGGGGAGAGGAGGGGAGAGGAGGGGAGAGGAGGGGAGGGAAGAGGAGAGGTGGGGAGAGGAGGGGAGGGGAGAGGTGGGGATGGGTGAGAGAGGAGAGGAGGGGAGGGGTGGGGAGAGGAGAGGTGGGGATGGGTGGGAGAGGAGAGGAAAGGAGGGATGGGTGGGGAGAGGAGAGGAGAGGTGGGGATGGGTGGGGAGAGGAGGGGAGAGGTGGGGATGGGTGGGAGAGGAGAGGAGGGGAGGGGAGAGGAGGGGAGAGGAAGGAGAGGAGGGGAGAGGTGGGGAGAGGAGAGGTGGGGATGGGTGGGAGAGGAGAGAGGGGATGGGTGGGGAGAGGAGGGTGGAGATGGGAAGGGAGAGTAGGGTTGGGGAGGGGAGGGGAGGGGAGAGGAAGGGTGGGGAGAGGAGGGTTGAGGAGGGGAGAAGAGGGGTGAGGAGAGGAGTGGAGAGGAGTGGAGAGGAGGTGAGAGGAGGGGAGATATGGGAGGGGTGAGGGGAAAGGAGGAGAGAGGTGGTGAGAGGAGAGGGGAGAGGTGGGGTGGGGAGAGGAGGGGAGAGGAGAGGAGGGGTGTGGTAAGGCGGGCAGGGGAGGGGAGAAGAGGGGAGGGGAGTGTGACAACCCTGTGACAGCAACTATGTTAAACGGATAATCACTACCGTAACACAACACCGTTAGATCCTGTAACCCCGGAGACCAGGCTCTTCACTGTTAGATACGGTTACCCATGGAGATCAGGTCTGAGAGCTATCAGCATGGTACAGTGAGCGCCTAGGGGCTTTGAAAGGTCACACACGCTTGCAGAGACACATGCACGCACATGCACACACACAAACATACACACACACTCACAGTTAGAACAGTCATGTGAGCAGGATCAGTCAGTTACTCTGAGATTGTCTGAGGAGAGAAACAGTTCAGCCATGAAACCCTTATCATTTACTACAGTTCCACAGAGACAGTGTGTGTGCATGGGCCCCTAGGTCAGGGTCTCTCTTGGCTGGTGTTAATCACAGAGAACAGACAAGGTCCTACATTTGAATGATGATGACGCACACACATCTCTCTCGCTCTATCTCTCTCTCACCCTCTTCCCTCCCTCCCTCCCTCTCTCAATCTGCTTTGATCGGTCTCAGAGGCTAGAAAACATGGTTGTAGCAGATCCAGAACAGCATGTACTGGAGAGCAGGGGAACAGAAGAACGAGAGAACCATGCAACGCAGGAATAGAGTGATAAAGGAGAGGGAGAATGAGGAGAGGAACGTCGGAGGAGAAGATGTGTGGAGGGAGGTGAGGGATGGAGGAAAGGAGGGAGGTGAGGGATGGAGGAAAGGAGGGAGGTGAGGGATGGAGGAAAGGAGGGAGGTGAGGGATGGAGGAAAGGAGGGAGGTGAGGGATGGAGGAAAGGAGAGAGGTGAGGGATGGAGGAAAGGAGGGAGGTGAGGGATGGAGGAAAGGAGGGAGGTGAGGGATGGAGGAAAGGGGAGAGGTGAGGGATGGAGGAAAGGAGGGAGGTGAGGGATGGAGGAAAGGAGGGAGGTGAGGGATGGAGGAAAGGAGGGAGGTGAGGGATGGAGGAAAGGAGGGAGCAGGGTTTCTATATCCCTCTAAGCTCCTGATTCTCAATGTCAATATTCAAAGTTAGACTCATCTTCCCCTCCTCTTACAACTTACGTCATCATGTCTGACTTCACTCCTCAGGGAACTGTTATCACTACTATACCACACTCTCACTTGCAGTATGCCATTATAATACTGTTCTTAGTAGGTGCAGAGAAATGAAGTGGCAAGACATAGTGATGTTTTTTTCATTGACCTTGAGATGGAACAGCTATTGAACACACAGGCACATACGCACATGCACAAGCGTGCGCACACATACACACACACACACACACACACACATACACGTACATACACACCATTAAGCAGGGAAGCTAGTTGCTCTGAAGCTAAGGCCAGGGCCAGTTAAAGAGTCCACTAAGCCAGAGGGAGGAAAAGCACTTTTCTGCCTCATCACCAGGCTAAATCCACTGTGGAGGAAGCACAGCCACAGGCAGGCTAGCCCTGGTGCTATTGGCTATTGCTAACCATGTCTGAAAGCCCGTAGGCACGCTAGCACTGATGCTAATGGATAATGATAATGCACTCTTCCTATAGCTCTCTGGCTCATTGGCCTGTTTAAGGGAGAGGAAGTTGGAGGCAAGAGTTTATCAGGGTGACAGAGGACAGCTTACACACACACACACACACACACACACACACACACACACACACACACACACACACACACACACACACACACACACACACACACACACACACACACACACACACACACACACACACACACACACACACACACACACACACACACACACACACACACACACATACACACACACAAGCACTGACCTGAGCGGTTGTTGGGTGAGGTTCGTACGGGGGATACAGAGGGGGTGCGAGAGGAGGAGTAGGGTCTCTGTCTGTCTCTCTCTATCGTAGAGGCAGAACCAACAAAGTGATACTGAGAGTATCCATCCTGTAGGAGAGAGAGAGAGAGAGAGAGAGAGAGAGAGAGAGAGAGAGAGAGAGAGAGAGAGAGAGAGAGAGAGAGAGAGAGAGAACAAAAGAGGGAGAGAGAAACTTGTTAGAATCGCCCTATAAATTACACACATTGAAAAATCCATCCTACAGAACATACACAGACAGATATATTAAAATGTCTTCAAAATTAGTTTAAAAAAAAATCAAAAATATTAATACAAATAAATACAAATGAATCACACACCACAGTGATCCCTGTTAGGTCCTTCATCAGATGAATATAACACCAGTGATCCCTGTTAGGTCCTTCATCAGATGACTACAACACCACAGTGATCCCTGTTAGGTGATTCACCAGATGAATATAACACCAGTGATCCCTGTTAGGTCCTTCATCAGATGAATATAACACCAGTGATCCCTGTTAGGTCCTTCATCAGATGAATATAACACCAGTGATCCCTGTTAAGTCCTTCATCAGATGACTACAACACCAGTGATCCCTGTTAGGTCCTTCACCAGATGAATATAACACCAGTGATCCCTGTTAGGTCCTTCACCAGATTAATATAACACCAGTGATCCCTGTTAGGTCCTTCACCAGATGAATATAACACCAGTGATCCCTGTTAGGTCCTTCACCAGATGAATATAACACCAGTGATCCCTGTTAGGTCCTTCACCAGATGAATATAACGCCAGTGATCCCTGTTAGGTCCTTCACCAGATGAATATAACACCAGTGATCCCTGTTAGGTCCTTCACCAGATGAATATAACACCAGTGATCCCTGTTAGGTCCTTCACCAGATGAATATAACACCAGTGATCCCTGTTAGGTCCTTCATCAGATGAATATAACACCAGTGATCCCTGTTAGGTCCTTCACCAGATGACTACAACACCACAATGATCCCTGTTAGGTGATTCACCAGATGACTACAACACCACAGTGATCCCTGTTAGGTCCTTCATCAGATGAATATAACACCAGTGATCCCTGTTAAGTCCTTCATCAGATGAATATAACACCAGTGATCCCTGTTAGGTGATTCACCAGATGACTACAACACCAGTGATCCCTGTTAGGTGATTCACCAGATGACTACAACACCAGTGATCCCTGTTAGGTGATTCACCAGATGACTACAACACCACAGTGATCCCTGTTAGGTCCTTCATCAGATGAATATAACACCAGTGATCCCTGTTAGGTCCTTCACCAGATGAATATAACACCAGTGATCCCTGTTAGGTGATTCACCAGATGACTACAACACCAGTGATCCCTGTTAGGTCCTTCACCAGATGAATATAACACCAGTGATCCCTGTTAGGTGATTCACCAGATGAATATAACACCAGTGATCCCTGTTAGGTCCTTCATCAGATGAATATAACACCAGTGATCCCTGTTAGGTCCTTCACCAGATGAATATAACACCAGTGATCCCTGTTAGGTCCTTCATCAGATGAATATAACACCAGTGATCCCTGTTAGGTCCTTCATCAGATGAATATAACACCAGTGATCCCTGTTAGGTCCTTCATCAGATGAATATAACACCAGTGATCCCTGTTAGGTGATTCACCAGATGACTACAACACCAGTGATCCCTGTTAGGTCCTTCACCAGATGAATATAACACCAGTGATCCCTGTTAGGTCCTTCACCAGATGAATATAACACCAGTGATCCCTGTTAGGTCCTTCATCAGATGAATATAACACCAGTGATCCCTGTTAGGTCCTTCATCAGATGAATATAACACCAGTGATCCCTGTTAGGTCCTTCATCAGATGACTATAACACCACATTACAGCAGCTGTTGTTTCAATATAAAGACTGTAGACGGAACAGACACGAATCTTCAGTTGGGTTCACCCACCAATTAAGTCAACGTCTACACTAACGATGCTTCTCCACCTGAACCACCCTAAACTCCACTCACATAATTGCTGCTGTATAATTGCTGTGTTGATATGACAGATACCTATTGAGCTGGAACACAATGAAATAAAGAAGAAAAACAGGATAACTGAAAACAATACTTAACATAGCATTGGATTCAGCATTAGGACCCTCTATACAAGAGCCATAACTCTTATAGTTAATAATGATGTCATTATACTGTAACGCACGCACACATCATGTCCTGCCGTGACATGCCTGTTTCCTGCAGAGCTCCAGAAGGATCAAAGGTTGGATCCTCTCTGATACAGTTCAAAGACGCCCCAATTTCCCTCTCTCCTCTCCTCATATCCCCTCACTCTCATTTACCCCCTCCACACCCTCACTTATCTTACCCTCTCTCCTCTCCTCATATCCCCTCACTCTCATTTACCCCCTCCACACCCTCACTTATCTTACCCTCTCTCCTCTCCTCATATCCCCTCACTCTCATTTACCCCCTCCACACCCTCACTTATCTTACCCTCTCTCCTCTCCTCATATCCCCTCACTCTCATTTACCCCCTCCACACCCTCACTTATCTTACCCTCTCTCCTCTCCTCATATCCCCTCACTCTCATTTACCCCCTCCACACCCTCACTTATCTTACCCTCTCTCCTCTCCTCATATCCCCTCACTCTCATTTACCCCCTCCACACCCTCACTTATCTTACCCTCTCTCCTCTCCTCATATCCCCTCACTCTCATTACCTCCTTCCGTACCCTCACTTATCTTACCCTCTCTCCTCTCCCTATCTATCTTCACCTTCACCCCCCCCAGCAAGTAGAGAGTTTGGTTGCCAGGCAACCATTGTGCCTCTTGCATCTAACCACATTGGACAGGTATTTCAAGGCTGTAAGGTAAGAGGCGAATAAAGCACTTAAAGCCTACACACAAGGTGCGTGCGTGTATGTGTGTGTGATGCGATTAGGCTGAATAAAGGTTCCGAAAAAATGGTTCGTCCCTCCAGGCCTCAGCCACGGCAACTTCTGTCGTTTTAACACACTCATTCCATGTCATGCTTTTTAACCTTCAGCCCTTCATGCTTTTATTTTTTCCCTACAGTCAAATCCCCTTTATGTTCTCACTGAGACAGCTGTATAACGTGTGTGTGCATGTCGGTGCATGTGTGCATGCGTGTGTGTGTGTGTGTGTAAAGAAATAGTCGTGACTCATCAAACTGGGAATGGGAGAGAGGACAATGGGAAATTAGTGTTTAATGTTAGACATATTCCATATTCAAGTGTTGAGCCACAGAATAAATTAATAAGTAAGGGATTTTATATAATAAAACACTCTGATCTTATAACTGAATTCCTAAAGCCCAATAAAGGCTAAAGTCCCAGGTAGTGACTATTTGAAAGGAATCTAATGAAACTTTTACCATTCAGTAGAATGTTAAGGATATTTTGAAATGAAAACTATGTCACACACATGCTCACTAGCCAGCAAGAAGGCATACACATATTCTATCTCTCACACATGACTACGCCTCAGACAGCTCAACTCCCTCTCCTACTCCTCTCTCTGCACTCCCCTCGCCTCCCCACCACAATCACCATCCCCAGATATAGCATACATCCAACACATCTATCGTACCACCCCCCCCACTGGCATTCTCTGCTATCAAACTGTAGTTAGACTGGAAACCATGCAGAGCAATGCACACAGGCCTCACACATGCTATAAATCCAACACACGCAGAACACATGCACACAGCATGTGCGTGACCTTCCCGTGCTACGCATGATCAGTAACCTTGCCTGACACCTGATTTACGTTAGCTGTCAGGAAATCTAATCACATTTCATTTGTCACAAGCTTCGTAAACAAAAGGTGCCGACTAACAGTGAAATGTTTACTTACGGGCCCTTCCCAACAACGTGGAAATAATAGAAACATAATAACACAAGGAATAAATACACAATGAGTAACGATAACATGGCTATATACACGGGGTACCAGTACCGAGTCCATGTGCAGGGGTACGAGGTAATGCAGGTAGATATATACATATATGTAGGGATAAAGTGACCAGGCAACAGGATAGATAATAGACAGTAGCAGCAGTGTAAGTGATGAGTCAAAAGAGTTAGCGCAAAATGGGTCAATGCAGATAGTCCAGGTAGCTATTTGATTAACAATTTAACTACTTATTTAGCAGTCTTATTGGTTGGGAGTAGAAACTGTTCAGTGTCCTGATGGTTCTAGACTTGGTGCATCGGTACCGCTTGTCATGCAGTAGCAGAGAGAACAGTCTATGACTTGGGTGGTTGGAGACTTTGAAAATGTTTAGGGCCTTCCTCTGACACCGCCTGGTATAGAGGTTCTGGATGGCAGGGAGCTTGGCCCCAGTGATGTACTGGGCCATACACACTACCCTCTGTAGCGCCTTGCAGTCGGATGCCAAGCAGTTGCCATACCAAGCGGTGATGCAGCCAGTCAAGATGATCCCAATGGTGCAGCTGTAGAACGTTTTGAGGATTTGAGGGCCCATGAGAAATATTTTCAGCCTCCTGAGGGGGATGAGGCTTTGTCGTGCCTTCTTCACGACTGTTTTGGTGTGTGTGGAGCATAATAATTCTTGACTGATGTGGACACCGAGGAACTTGAAGCTCTCGACCCTCGCCACTACAGTCCCAAGGAGCTTTTTTTTGTCAAGCCTCTACTTTAACTAATGCTCTCGGCTGTAAGGCCATTTCATTTGGTGACTTTGGGTCTTTTGAGCATCATGCTATACTGTTTACATGTCGGCCACCAGTGCTGGTCACAACCCTGTAAAAGCCACCAAAGCACTGCCTCACTTTCTATACTGATCTTTCTGAACTATTGTCTATTGCCCTTGAGAACTGTGATAAAACCATTGTGTTGGGTGATTATAATATTCTTGTTGACAAAGAGATTCCAAGGCCATTGAATTTATGAATATTTTGAGCTTGATGGACTTTAGCCAACATGTTACTGGGCCCACCCATAACTGTGGCCATACTCTGGACCTGGTTATTACCAAGAGGCTTTCTATTGACATATCCTCTATTGTTGATGTTGCTTTATCTGATCACCACTGTGGATTTCTTACTATCTTGTTGCCCATAGCACAGGGTAATACTGAACGCATCATTAAGAAACGCTATCTTACCTCTGAAGTTGCAACAGATTTTATTGAGTGTATGAACAGTACTCCACCACCTATTCTACTTTCCTCTATTGATGATTTAGTTGATAAATGTAATAGCATTAGGGGAACTATTGATGCCACAGCTCCAGTAAAGTTGAAAAAGGCCACATCCAAACAGAGAGCTCCTTGAATGAGTGAGAAAACTAGTCAATTAAAGAGAAATTGCAGAAAGGCAGAGCGTAAGTGGAGAAAGTAAAAGTTGCGGGTCCATTATGATATTCTGAGAGAACAATTTGGCATATATAACAAGGCAATTAGAAATCCCAGATGGGCTCATTTTTCAAATTTGATCACTATAAATCAGAATAATTGGGGAGTGCTCTTCTCGACCATTGATGGCCTGATAAATCCTAATACCGCAAACCAACAGTGCATTCGGAATGTATTCAGACCCCTTCCCTTTTTCCCACAAAAATGTATGTTATAGCCTTATTCTAAAATGGATTAAATAATTATTTTCCCTCATCAATCTACACAGAATACCCCATAATGACAAAGCGAAACAGGTTATTTGATTTTTTTGTACATTTCTAAAAAATAAAAAACAGAAATACCTTATTTACATAAGTATTCAGATACTTTGCTATGAAACTCAAAATTGAGCTCAGGTGCATCCTGTTTCCATTGATCATCCTTGAGATGTTTCTACAACTTGATCGGAGTCCACCTGTGGTAAATTTAATTGATTGGTCATGATTTGGAAAGGCACACACCTGTCTATATAAGGTCCCACAGTTGACAGTGCATGTCAGAGCAAAAACCAAGCCATGAGGTTGAAGGAATTGTCCGTAGAGCTCCGAGACAGGATTGTGTTGAGGTACAAATCTGAGGATTAAAGCGTTGAATGTCCCCAAGAAAACAGTGGCCTCTTTCATTCTTAAATGGAAGAAGTTTGGAACCACCAAAACTCTTCCTAGAGCTGGTCGCCAGGCCAAACTGAGCAATCGGGGGAGAAAGGCCTTCGTCAGAAGCCGATGGTCACTCTGACAGAGCTCCAGAGTTCCTCTGTGGAGATGGGAGAACCTTCCAGAAAGACAACTATCTCTCCAGCACTCCACTAATCAGGCCTTTATTGTAGAGTGGCCAGACGGAAGCCACTCCTCAGTAAAAGGCACATGACTGCCCGCTTGGAGTTGGACAAAAGTGACCTAAAAGACTCTCAGAAACAATATTCTCTGGTCTGATGAAACTAAGATTGAACTTCTTGGCCTGAATGCCAACTGTCACGTCTGAGGAAACCTGGCACCATCCCTATGGCGAAGCATGGTGGTGCCACCATTATGCTGTGGGGATGTTTTGTGTGGGGGGGACTGGGAGACTAGTCAGGATCGAGGGAAAGATGACCAGAGCAAGGATTCTTGATGAAAACCTGCTCCAGAGCCCCCAGAACCTCAGACTGGGGTGAAGGTTCACCTTCCAACAGAACAACGACCCTCAGCACACAGTCAAGACAATGCAGGAGTGGCTTCGGGAGAAGTCTCTGAACGTCCTTGAGTGGCCCAGCCAGAGCGCGGACTTGAACCTGATCGAACATCTCTGGAGAGACCTGAACATAGCTGTGCAGCAATGCTCCCATCTATCCTGACAGAGCTTGAGAGGAGCTACAGAGAAGAATGGGCGAAACTCCCCAAAAACAAGCGTCATACCCAAGAAGACTCAACGCTGTAATCACTGTCAAAGGTGCTTCAACAAACTACTGAGTAAAGGGTCTGAATACTTATGTAAATGTGATATTTCCATTTTTTTATTTTATAAATGTTCTAAAATGTCTACAAACCTGCTTTTAATGCTATGTCATTATGGGGTATTGTGTGTAGATTGATGAGAAAAAAGCAATTTCATCAATTTTAGACCAAGGCTGTAACGTAACAAAATGTGGACAAAATCAAGGGGGCTGAATACTTTCCCAATGCACTGTATGTCAACTTTCCTCCACATCTAAATGTGATGAGTTTGCAGCATATTTCCTTCTGGACAGACTGGGTTGGCCTCTCCAGTCCAGTTCTAAAATAGTTTAGGACCTATTTAACCCTTGGTGGACATAATATAAAGAAAGTGTGTCTGTACTCTCTCTCTCTCTCTCTCTCTCTCTCTCTCTCTCTCTCTCTCTCTCTCTCTCTCTCTCTCTCTCTCTCTCTCTCTCTCTCTCTCTCTCTCTCTCTCTCTCTCTCTCTCTCTGCCTCTCTCTCTACCTCTCTCTCTGCCTCTCTCTCTGCCTCCCTCTCTGCCTCCCTCTCTCTCTCTCTCCCTCTCTCTCTCCCTCTCTCTCTCTGCCTCCCTCTCTCTGTCTCTCTCTCTCTCTGCCTCCCTCCCTCTCTCTGTCTCTGCCTCCCTCTCTCTGTCTGTCTCTCTCTGCCTCCCTCTCTCTCTCTCTCTCTCTGCCTCCCTCTCTCTCTCTCTCTCTGCCTCCCTCTCTCTCTCTCTCTCTGCCTCCCTCTCTCTCTCTCTGCCTCCCTCTCTCTCTCTCTCTCTCCCTCTCTCTCTGCCTCCCTCTCTCTCTGCCTCCCTCTCTCTCTGCCTCCCTCTCTCTCTGCCTCTGCCTCCCCCTCTCTCTGCCTCTGCCTCCCCCTCTCTCTGCCTCTGCCTCCCCCTCTCTCCCTCTGCCTCTCTCTGCCTCTCTCTGCCTCCCTCTCTCTCTCTGCCTCTGCCTCCCTCTCTCTCTCTGCCTCTGCCTCCCTCTCTCTGCCTCTGCCTCCCTCTCTCTGCCTCTGCCTCCCTCTCTCTGCCTCTGCCTCTGCCTCCCTCTCTCTGCCTCCCTCTCTCTGCCTCTGCCTCCCTCTCTCTGCCTCTGCCTCCCTCTCTCTGCCTCTGCCTCCCTCTCTCTGCCGCTGCCTCCCTCTCTCTGCCGCTGCCTCCCTCTCTCTGCCGCTGCCTCCTTGCCTCTGTCTCTGCCCCTCTGCCTCTGCCACCGGCAGTTCTTAGTGTCAGCATCAGGACAGACAAAGAAGACTTGGCCGACTGTCTGTGTTGGATTGAACAACCCTGGAAGGTACTGAGAGAGAGAAAGAGAGAGAGACAGAGAGAAAGAGGGGGAGAGAGATAGCAGACATAGAGTAAGTAGTGGGGAGAGAAAGTTATAGTAAATAGAGGGAGAAAGAGGTAAAAGACAAGTCCAGGAGGGACAACGTTGTATCTTTGTGATCAGCAGAATCACCTCTCTGTGACGTCAACACCTCCAGTCTGTTTATCCAGCCCCTTAAGGTACAGTGTCAGTCATGGCATCCATAGCTTCGTATATGAGTTTGTGGTTACATTCCTACCCTCAGCTAACCATACCAAGTGGCAACGTCAAGCTGTTAAATTCACACATTCTGCCATTCAATAATAGCAAATTTACAGATATAAAACCCTAGCGATCATAACATAACATGTTGATAAACTTATACTTGGACACAACACAGAACTTATGTTTTATTGATGACTGGAGTCTACATTTGATCTCATCAGCATCTGTTCTATTTTCATATGTTTATTTGGCTCCCGATCCATGCTCATGTTCTCTAGCCCCAAGGCAAACCCTGTCTACATATTCTGTAGGAAGTGATTAACAGTTGTAAGTGGAGTCTCCAACACACACACACACACACGCACGCATGCACACACAGGCAGACACACACACATGCACTGTGTGAGGAGACAGTGTGTGTGAATGTTCTCATTACCCCAGACTTCAAAGCAAACAGCATTCTGAGATGGCAGTTCAAACCACCTCATTATTGACCTAATCCTATATTCTCCTCTCTTCTAACACAAACATGTAACAGAACACACACTCTGCTTGTACTTGTAGTATTACACACACACACACACACACACACACACACACACACACACACACACACACACACACACACACACACACACACACACACACACACACACACACACACACACACACACACACACACACACACACACACACACACACACACACACACACACACACACACACACACACACACACACACTACTAATACCGTAAACCATTGCCACACATACTCATTTCAAGATCTCCTCAACTCCTCTCTAAGTGCTGTAACTAGCCTACTTTAAGGCTTTTCTGATCGATGGTTCATATATGGGAGATCCTAACATGTACAGGAGACTGTGTCATTCTTCTACTACCAATAACTCAAAATCCAAATGTCCTTTCAAAGACGTTCTAGTCAATCAAATTCTTCACTCTCATTTCTCGCTACTTTGTATGAGGTAAACTCCTGTATTCATCTCAATTAGTACCCCTGGTTAAGGACAGGGAGACAAAAACAAAAGGTTTTTAGTCTGAATACACCATTCCCACACACTCTCTCTATCGAGGGCTACTGTTGTCCATCCATCTGCCTGGGTGTACTGTCTACTGTCCCTCTCCTCCTTTCCCCCCTTTCCTTCCACTCTCTTTCTCTCTCCTCTTTCATACGTGCAAAGATTGAGTGGGGAGTCTAGGCAGCAGAGTGGACTATCCCCGGAAGACACTAAAGTTGCAACAGCAGAACACTCTCTGGGGTGACTTTGGGACAAGACTTTTGTTGAATGTGTTAATGTTGAATCTGTCAGAGACTGTGTACAGATGTAGGATCTTAATTTGAGCCAGCTTGCTACAGCAGGAAAACAATCCTGCAGCAACAGGAAATGTCAATTATTAAGTGGATTATATTTAATGGACATTTTTTTGTAGGGTTTGATAAATTTTTTGTAAAAAGTCTGAAATGTGAAAGTGGAAAATACAAATTTCAGTAAACTGTTTAAACTTGAAATACACTGCACGTTTTAGATTTCTTGCATTGCAGGAAAGTTCTTCTGCAACAAGGTGATCAAATTAAGATCCTACATATGTATGTGTCAGTGACATTGGTCATTCAGGTGTGACAGACAGGAGTAGACAGGACAGCCTAAGGCTGATACCATGACACACAAACAGGGCAGTGTATTACTCACGCTCGTGCACCCACACACACCAAACATTGATGAACTACTGTCCACCCATCCTGAAATCATGTAGGGAATTGAAAATATTTGAATTAAAAAAACTGAAGAATAACTTGGATTCTAACCTCCTTCACTGCACTCCCATTCACTACAGCTGTATTCACTGAACAGATCAGAACATCTATAGAACCCAGCTAATCAAGTTGGGTCTGAGTGTTCCTTTTCCAGAGGGAGAGAGAGAGAGAGAGAGAGAGAGAGAGAGAGAGAGAGAGAGAGAGAGAGAGGGGAACAGGGAGACAGAGAGAGAAAGGGATGAGAAAGAGTGAGAGAGAGAGAGAGAGAGAGATAAAGGAGAGCTATTTAGAGAGAGAAGGGATATAACTTGAATAGACTAACAGTACACGATAGACCCTGGGCTTGGGGCTTGGGGCTAAGCAAAGTCTTATTTAGGAAACATTCACAGTAAATATTTCATAGTACTGTTTTGTTGTTCCTCTCATCTAAACCCCATTGTTCTTCTGTGTGAACATTACACACACACATTTTATTAAAAAAATAAACTGAAATATCAAATCAAATCAAACGTTATTTGTCACATGCCCCTAATAAAACAAGTGTAGACCTTACTGTGAAATAATTACTTACAAGCCCTTAACCAACAGTTCAGTTCAAGAAGAGTTAACAAAATATTAACCAAGTAGGCTAAAGTCAGGGGTACAGGTTAATCGAGGTCATTTGTACATGTAGGTAGGGGTGAAGTGACAATGCATAAATAATAAACAGCGAGTAGTAGCAGTGTACAAAATAAATGGAGGTGGTGGTGGGGGGGGGGGGGGGGGGGGGTCAATGTAGATAGTCTGGTGGCCATTTGATGAGTTGTTCAGCAGTCTTATGGCTTGGGGGTAGAAGCTGTTAAGGAGCCTTTTGGTCCTGGACTTGGCTCTCCGGTACCGCTTTCCGTGCGGAAGCAGAGAAAACAGTCTATGACTTGGGTGACTGGAGTCTCTGACAATTGTATGGACTTTCCTCTGACACCGTCTATTATATAGGTCCTGGATGGCAGGAAGCTTGGCCCCAGTGATGTACTGGGCCGTACGCACTACCCTCTGTAACGCCTTACAGTCAGATGCAGAGCAGTTGCCGTACCAGGCGGTGATGCAACCGGTCAGGATGCTTTCGATGGTGCAGCTGTAGAACATTGAGGATCTGGGGACCCATGCCAAATCTTTTCAGTCTCCTAAGGGGGATATCACATTTACATAAGTATTCAGACCCTTTACTCAGTACTTTGTCTTCTTGGGTATGATGCTATAAGCTTGGCACACCTGTATTCGGGGACTTTCTTCCATTCGTCTCTTCAAATCCTCTCAAGCTCTGTCAGGTTAGATAGGGAGCGTTGCTGCACAGCTATTTTTAGGTCTCTCCAGAGATGTTCGATCAGGTTCAAGTCCGGGCTCTAGCTGGGCCCGGGACTTCTCCCGAAGCCACTCCTGCGTTGTCTTGGCTGTGTGCTTAGGGTCGTTGTCCTGTTAGAAGAGGAACCTTCGCCCCAGTCTGAGGTCCTGAGCGCTCTGGAGCAGGTTTTCATCAAGGATATCTCTTTACTTTGCTCCGTTCTTCTTTGCCTCAATCCCGACTAGTCTCCCAGTCCCTTCTCCCCTGATTGCTCAGTTTGGCAGGGCATCCAGCTCTAGGAAGAGTCTTGGTGGTTCCAAAGTTCTTCCATTTAAGAAAGATGCAGGCCACTGTGTTCTTTGGAATCTTCAATGCTGCAGAAATGTTTTGGTACCCTTCCTGAGATCTGTGCCTTGACACAATCCTGCCTCGGAGCTCTACGGACAATTCCTTCGACCTCATGGCTTGGTTTTTGCTCTGACATGCACTGTTAACTTTGAGATATTATATAGACAGGTGTGTGCCTTTCCAAATCATGTCCAATCAAGTTAAATTAAATAAAATCAATGTATATATAAATGTATTTATATAGCCCTTCTTAGATCAGCTGATATCTCAAAGTGCTGTACAGAAACCCGGCCTAAAACCCCAAACAGCAAGCAATGCAGGTTTAGAAGCACGGTGGCTAGGAAAAAGTCCCTAGACAGGTCAAAACCTAGGAAGAAACTTAGAGAGGAACCAAGCTATGAGGGGTGGCCAGTCTTCTTCTGGCTGTGCCGGGTGGAGATTATAACAGAGCATGGCCAAGATGTTCAAATGTTCATAAATGATCAGCATGGTCAAATAATAATATCAATCAATTTAATTTACCACAGGTGGACTCCAATCAAGTTGTAGAAATATCTCTAAGAATAATCAATGGAAACAGGATGCACCTGAGCTCAATTTCGAGTCTCATAGCAAAAGGTCTGAATACTTATGTAAATAAGGTATTTCTGTTTTACATTTTTTTGAAATGTGCAAAAAAATCTAAAAAGCTGTTTCGTTTTGTCATTATAGGGTATTGTGTTAGAATGCTGAGGAAAAAAACCTATTTAATCGATTTTAGAATAAGGCTGTAATGTAACAAAATGTGGAAAAAGTCAAGAGGTCTGAATACTTTCCGAAGGCACTGTATACACTGAGTATACAAAACATTAGGAACACCTGCTCTTTCCATGACATAAACTGACCAGGTGAATTCAAGTGAAAACTATGATCCCTTATTGTTGTCACCTGTTAATCCATTTAAATCAGTGTAGATTAAGGGGAGAAGACAGCTTAAAGCAGGATTTTTAAACCTTGAGACAATTGACAAAATATTTAAGTGCCTTTGAACGGGGTATATTAGTAAGTTCCAGGCCCACCGGTTTGAGTGTGTCAAGAACTGCAACGCTGCTGGGTTTTTCACGCTCAACAGTTTACTGTGTGTATCAAGAATGGTCCACCACCCAAAGGACATCCAGCGAACTTCACACAACTTTAGGATGCATTGGAGACAACGTGGGCCAGCATCCCTGTGGAACGCTTTCAACACCTTGTAGAGTCCATGACCTGACGAATTGAGGCTGTTCTGAGGACAAAAGGGGGTGCAACTCAATAGGAAGGTGTTCTTAATGTTTGTTCACTCAGTGTATATCTTAAATGAGTCGTGAGATTTTATGACACCAATAATGTGGGGGCAGAAACAAATCCAACTGCCTTGACAAAACGCTCCAAGACTAGAAAGTGATAGAAAGCTTTAAAACCAACCCTGTAACACCAAGCTAAGCATGTGTATATACACAATGTATAAGATATGCGAATAAGTCCAGAATCAGAAAGCTTATGTTATTTTTTGTTATACCACATTTTATTTATTCATAAAAAAAATGGGGGGTGGGGGGGGTTACGGGTACATTATCCATTTTAATTTATACGTTTATATGTATACGTTTATATGCTGACACTCAAAATAAAAAAATACCATTAAGAAATACATACAGAATTTAATAATAAATAATAAATTCAGTATAAACAGGAAAAGAAAACCAAAGAAAAGTGGGCCTCCACCCCCAACCTCCCACCCCATTCCCCCAACCAGCCAACATGTCTCCATCCATGTCCCTCTTATGATCCCGTTATTAAGCATTATAAGAGGTCTTACCTTCTTGTAGAGGCTGCGTAGGTCTCTGTACTGCCACATACTGCTGAGCACCTGAGATGCAGCCTTCACCACCTTGGCTGAGTGTCTGAGAGAGAGAGCGAGAGAGAGAGAGAAGAGAAGAGAAGAGAAGAGAAGAGAAGAGAAGAGAAGAGAAGAGAAGAGAAGAGAAGAGAAGAGAAGAGAAGAGAAGAGAAGAGAGAGAGAGAGAAAAAACGTTATTGGGTCTGGGAGCCTACAACACAATAAACACTCAAACAAACAAAAACATCAATTGATTAAACATCAATTAAAAACACAACACCAAATCTTCCACCACAGTAACTAAACACAACAAACTCTGAATACCCCATATGCTCATAAACAGCCCAATGTTATTAACCAGTTTGTAATAAGCAAACTCAACCCCCAGCCAACATCCTCTCCAGCATGCCCACCACGTCCACAGACCCCTGTGCCCGAATACTGTTCTTTCGTGTCTTCCAAATTGCCAATTTAGCTGCCCCTGACACAAAGTTAAGTAAAATAACTACACCCCTTCGACTAAACATGTACTGTGGCCCACATTTTTAAATGTAACCTTTATTAACCTTTGGCCCAAATATAAACATTTGGGAAGAGAAAACCTCTCCCAGACCTGTTAACCTTTCTAGGACACACGTTCCGCTAGCGGAACCCCTCGACAACATTCCGCTGAAAAGACAGCGCGGGAAATTCAAAAATATTTTTTTGAAATATGTAACTTTCTCACATTAACAAGTCCAATACAGCAAATGAAAGATAAACATCTTGTTAATCTACCCATCGTGTCCGATTTCAAAAATGCTTTACAGCGAAAACACAACATATGATTATGTTAGATCACCGCCAAGTCCAAAAAACACACAGCCATTTTCCCAGCCAAAGATAGGAGTCACAAAAAGCAGAAATAGAGATAAAATGAATCACTAACCTTTGATGATCTTCATCAGATGACACTCATAGGACATCATGTTACACAATACATGTATGTTTTGTTCGATAATGTGCATATTTATATCCCAAAATCTCAGTTTACATTGGTGCCATGTTCAGAAATGCCTCCAAAATATCCGGAGAAATTGCAGAGAGCCACATCAAATTACAGAAATACTCATCATAAACTTTGATGAAAGATACATGTTTTACATAGAATTAAAGATACACTTGTTCTTAATGCAACCGCTGTGTCAGATTTCAAAAAAACTTTAAGGAAAAAGCAAACCATGCAATAATCTGAGACGGCGCTCAGATAGAAAAAGAAATTATCCGCCATGTTGGAGTCTCCCAGGAATCCAAGTTCCACAATAAACATTTTGTTTTGTTCGATAATGTCCATTATTTATGTCCAAGTAGCTACTTTTGTTAGCGTGTTTAGTACACACATCCAAACGCTCGTGCAGGTCCAGGCGAACGTCGGACGAAAACTTCAAAAAGTTATATTACAGGTCGAATAAACTTGTCAAACTAACTATAGAATCAATATTTAGGATGTTGTTATCCTAAATATTCAATAACGTTCCAACCGGAGAATTCCTTTGTGTCTGTGGAAGTAATGGAACGCAAGTCGATATCATTTGGAATGCGCGTGACCAGGACCTGGCACTCTGCCAGACCACTGACTAAAACAGCTCCCATCCGGCTCGACATCACAGTAGAAGCTTCATTCAACGTTCTACAGACTGTTGACATCTAGTGGAAGGCGTAGGAAGTGCAAACAGATCCATATCCCACTGGGATTTCAATAGGCGATGAGTTGAAAATCGACCAGCCTCAGAATTCCCAAGCAAGGGAAGTTTGCAACGTAAGTCCCTCAGCTCTCGTTTTTAGTCGAGTTTGCGAGTGTACAATTATGTTCACTTCGGGGCATGAAACTTCCCATAATTCAATTTGTGATGATTGTACATCCGCTAAGAAGTGTAAGTAAAAACAAATGTAAATAAGTTATAAATTCTGCTACTAATGCACATGACGGCACAAACATAAAAGTAATTATGTTTTTGTTTGGTTAGCTTTTGGAAATTTGGAAACATTTTCACCTTCAGAAGGCTAACATCATTTAGCTAATTCACTTGCTAGCTTTCAAACAGTAAGCGTATATTAATAATTATATATTTAATGTAAGTAGACATGCAATCATAATTGACTGTAGCGCATATAAAGCACCCACAAGCTAGCTGAAAACACAATCATCGCGGGATGAACGAGTGACGAATTTCCAGGCAATATCGGTCAATATAAAAATCATTCCTTCCTCCCTCGCCCCTTGCCCTGCAAGTGTATACTCGTCAGACGTTATGATACGTCATCAGAAGTGTCCACTTAATTTGAGGGCTGAGGGGATAGTGTGTGTCTTTTAAGTGTTTGGACTGCAGCCAATGTGTAGGCTGTATCGACCCAGCTAGCACCGTCATTGTACAACAGTCTCTGGGCTGCTTGAAGTCGGAAAGAAATGATCCTATAAGAAATGTCCACCAGGCCTTGCCCACCCTCGTGCAGTGGCGGGTACAGGGCTGCAGCTTTAATCCAATTTTGTCCAGACCAGAAGAAATTGACAATGGTCAGAAATTGACAAGGGTCAAGAAATTGAAGCTCTTGTATCAGATTTTGGCTGTAAAATCTTTAGTCTGTGCCACAGGGCAGAAGGTTATTGGCTACCAGCACCCTTCCCCTATAAGACAGCTGGGGTAGCACCCATTTCCACCTACACAATCTGGCACACACCTTATCCACTACACCCTCCCAGTTATTTTTTTGAAAGACATCGGAGCCTAGAAAAACCCCCAATGTCTTCATCCCATCTCTGTCCCACTGAAGCCCCCCTGGTAACCGTGGAGCAGACCCTATCTGAAGCTGACCCGTCCACAGCGATTCACTCTTTTCCCAATTAACTCTAGCTGAGGAGACCCCCTCATAGACATTTGAGAGAACTTTAACATCCTCAGCCCCTGTAATAAAAACTGTCAAGTCATCTGCATACATAGACAGTGCTATCGTAGTGCTTCATAATCCCTGGCACAGAGATTCCAGTAAGCCTCGCTCTTAAAAAACAAAACATTTGGTTCAATTGCCAGACAATATAACTGTCCTGAAATTGGGCATCCCTGTCTGATACCCCAATGGATGGGGAAAGGGCAGCTCAAACCACCCCCACCTTCACCATACATGAGGCCCCAGCATACAGTAAACTCATCCAAGACGGTAAAAAGCCTTCTCCTGATCCAAAGAAAGCAAACTCACATTCACATCATACAGTTTACAAATGTGTAAAACATCTCTTATTAGAAACAAGTTATCAACAATAGAGTGGTCAGGGACACAGTAAGACTGGTATTTGTGACCAAGAGCCCCAGATATTCTATCAACCTGTTTGAGAGACACTTGTAAATATAATTGTATTTTGTGCACACAGCAATGCAACACGTTGGCAGTTTTTAAAAGAGCCAAATCCCCCTTTTGTATTATTATTATTATTATATATATCTTTTACCCCTTTTTATCCCCAATTTCGTGGTATCCAATTGGTATTTAACAGCTGGTAGTGGACAGCTCCTGCAGAGTAATGTCAGAGTCCAAAGCAGCTCTCTGCTCAGGGCCCAATTGAGGAAGTCCATGTAACAACTGTTCAGCACAGAGAGGATCACAATCTTATAGAGGGCAGAATAGAAATCCACTGCATTTTGGCGCATCTCATTGTCATCCGTGGCCACCTTCCCATCAGGGACACGAAGGCAGATCATCTGTTTGCTTTCAATGTCGATTGCCCTAGGTTTTAGGTGCATTCACATCCTTGAGGGTAGCAAAGTGAGACCTAATCAAGGCACCCTTCACTCTTTTATGTAAAAACAGTTCATGTCTCTTGTCCTGTAAGTTCACGACTAGTCCAGGGTCATTCTGAGTGAGCAACTTCAACTTAATAGATTTGATGTCCTCTTCAAGAGCCATTATAGTCTCTTTAACTTCAATACTAGACAGAGCAGTATACGGTTGTTTGGGCATTCCATTTAATAACCCTCCCTTTTTCACAAAACATCAAAAACTTTCACAAAACATGGCATCATGTAGTAACTTAACATTAAAAAACATTCAAGATGGCGCCGACAGAGATGGTCGCCTCGCTTCAAGTCTACAACTAGTCTACAACTATGTAGTAATTCGTTTTTTTATGTATTATTTCTTACATTGTAAGGCAAGAAAACCTTAAGTGCTATTACATACAGCCGGGAAGAACTATTGGATATAAGAGTGATGTCAACTTACCAACATTACGACCAGGAATACGTCTTTCCCAAAGCGGATCCTTTGTTCGGACCTCCACAATGGACATTGGATCTAATCCCAGATGCCGACCCAAAACAACGTCGTCGCCGCAGGAGAGGCAGACGGAGCGGTCTCCTGGTCAGACTTAGAAGGCGAGCACACCACCCACCACTTCCGAGCATATTAGTCGCCAATGTCCAGTCTCTAGACAACAAGGTGGACGAAATTAGGGCACGATTTGCCTTACAGGGAGACATCAGAGATTGTAACATTCTCTGTTTCACGGAAAAATGGCTCACTCGGGATATGTTGTCAGAGTCGGAACAGCCACCGGGTTTGTTCAAGTGTCGCGCCGGCAGAAACAAACATCTCTCTGGTAAGAAGAAGGGCGGGGGTGTATTCCCCATGATTAATGACTCATGGTGTAATCATAACAACATACAGGAACTCAAGTCCTTTTGTTCACCTTACCTAGAATTCCTTACAATCAAATGCCGACTGCATTATCTCCCAAGAGAATTCTCTTAGATTTTAGTCACAGCCGTGGATATCCCCCCCCCCCCCCCCAAGCAGAGACGTTGACGGACCCGAAATAACTTCACTGGACGACTCTATGTAAACTGGGAACCATATATCCTGAGGCTGCATTTATTGTAGCTGAGGATTTCAACAAAGCTAATTTGAGAACAAGACTACCTAAATTCTACCAGCACATTGACTGTTGTACCTGTTCGAGCAAAACACTGGACCACTGCTACTCTAACTTCCGCGATGCATACAAGGCCCTCCCCCGCCCTCCCTTCGAGAAATCCAACCACGACTCCTTCTTGCTCATACTGTCCTATAGGCAGAAACTCAAACAGGATGTACCCATGTACCCCTAGAACCATTCAACACTGGTCTGACCAATCGGAATCCACGCTTCAAGATTGTTTTGATCACGTGGACTGGAAAATGTTCCGGGAAGCCTCAGACAATAACATTGATTTATACGCTGACTCGGTGAGTGAGTTTATTAGGAAGTGCATTGGAGATGTTGTACCCACTGTGACCATTAAAACCTACCCCAACCAGAAACTGTGGATAGAAGTGAAAGCGCGAACCACCGCATTCAACCATGGAAAGAGGTCAGGAAATATGTCCGAATATAAACAGTGGAGTTATTTCCTCTGCAAGGCAATCAAACAAGCGAAATGTCGGTATAGGGACAAAATGGAGTCGCAATTCAACGGCCCAGACACTAGACGTATGTGGCAGGGTCTACAGGCAATTACGGACTACAAAAAGAAAACCAGCCACGTCACGGACACCGACGTCTTGCTTCCAGACAAGCTAAACACCTTCTTTGCCCTTCTTTGCCCGCTTTGAGGATAATACAGTGCCACCGACGCAGCCCACTACCAAGGACTGCGGGCCCCCCCTCTCCTTCTCCATGGCCAAAGTGAGTAAGACATTTAAACATGTTAACCCTCGCAATGCTGCTGGCCCAGACGGCATCCCTAGCCACGTCCTCAGAGCATGCGCAGACCAGTTGGCTGGTGTGTTTATGGACATATTCAATCGCTCCCTATCCCAGTCTGCTGTCCACACATGTTTCAAGATGGCCACCATTGTTCCTGTACCAAAGAAAGCGAAGAAAACTGAACTAAAGGACTATCGCCCCATAGCACTCACAACTATCATCATGAAGTGCTTGGAAAGACTAGTAAGGATCATATCACCTTATCTGCCACCCACTTCAGTTTGCATACCGCCCCAACAGGACCACAGACGATGCAATCGCCATCACACTGCACACTGCCCTATCCCATCTGGACAAGAGGAATAGCTATGTAAGAATGCTGTTCATTGACTACAGCTCAGCATTCAACGCCATAGTACCATCTAAGGTCATCATTAAGCTTAAGGCCCTGGGTCTCAACCCCGCCCTGTGCAATTGGGTCCTGGACTTTCTGACGGGCCGCCCCCAGGTAGTGAAGGTAGGACAAAACATCTCAACTTCGATGATCCTCAATGCTGGGGCCCAACAAGGGTGTATGCTCAGCCCACTCCTGTACTCCCTGTTCACCCATGACTGTGTGGCCATGCACGCCTCCAACTCAATTATCAAGTTTGCAGACGACACTACAGTAGTAGGCTTGATTATCAACAACGACGAGACAGCCTACAGGGAGGAGGTGAGGGCACTCGGAGTGTGGTGTCAGGAAAATATCCTCTCACTCAACGTCTACAAAACAAAGGAGATGATCGTGGACTTCAGGAAACAGCAGAGGGAGCACCCCCCTATACACATCGATGGGACAGTAGTGGAGAAGGTGGAAGTTTTAAGTTCCTCTGCGTACACATCACGGACAAACTGAAATGGTCCAACCACACTGACAGCGTGTGGAAGAAGGCGCAACAGCGCCTCTTCAACCTCAGGAGGCTGAAGAAATGTGGCCTAGTCACCTAAATCCCTCACAAACTTTTACAGATGCACAATCCAGAGCATCCTGTCGGGCTGTATCACCTGGTACGGCAACTGCACCGCCCTCAACCGCAAGGCTCTCCAGAGGGTGGTGCGGTCTGCACAACGCATCACCGGGGGCAAACTACCTGCCCTCCAGGACACCTAGAGCACCCGATGTCACAGGAAGGCCAAAAAGATCATCAAGGACAACAATCACCCGAGCCACTGCCTGTTCACCCCACTATCATCCAGAAGGCGAGGTCAGTACAGGTGCATCAAAGCAGGGACCGAGAGACTGAAAAACAGCTTCTATCTCAAGGCCATCAGACTGTTAAACAGCAATCACTAACATAGAGAGGCTGCTGGCAACATACAGACCCAAATCACTGGCCACTTTAATAAATGGATTTAATAAATGGATCACTAGTCACTTTAAATAATGCCACTTAAATAATGTTTACATATCCTACATTACTCATCTCATATCTATATACTGTATTTCATACCATCTATTGCATCTTGCCTATGTCGCACGCCATCGCTCATCCATATATTTATATGTACATATTCTTATTCCATCCCTTTACATTTGTGTGTATAAGGTAGTTGTTGTGAATTTGTTAGATTACATGTTAGATATTACTGCACTGTCGGAACTAGAAGCACAAGCATTTCGCTACACTCGCATTAACATCTACTAACCATGTGTATGTGACCAATAAAATGTGATTTGATTTGATTTGAAAATACCAATAAGGTGATGACCTTCGTGGACAGGGCAAGTGAATATCAACAGTAACATTATGGTGATCAGAGAAACCCACAGGAGTAATGTCACACCTTCCAACCCTGCTACAGTAGAGCTCAGATACATACAACCTGTCTAACCTTCCTGCACTGACACAACCTTCAATAACTTTTAGCCATGTGTACTGCCTAACTTTTGCATTTCTTACTCCCCACACATCAGAAAGCTCAAACTCAGTTAATAGATCAGACAGACAAGTAGCTGACTGCAGGTGAGGTTCTTCAGCAGTGCGGTTAACTGTAGAATCCCCTGTACAGTTCCAGTCTCCCCCTAAAACCACACCCCCCTCTTGGTCACCTTTATAAGATCAAATACAACAATACGCTCTGTATCCTCATTAGGAGCATAAACATTTAAAACAATTACAAATAAACATAAAATCTGCCTTGTCCAATAAAACCCGAACCATGGCAATCTCTGTTGTATATACCACAGTCACCCCTAAGCCTGACGAAAACAAAATTACCACTCCAGCACTGAAATTAGTACCATGACTGAATATACGCTGCCCCTCCCACCACATACCCAGTCAACCTCATGAGCCTCATCACTACAGTATGTATGTATCTCCTGTAGAAAAGCTACGTTAACCCTTTTCTGTTTTATTACTTCTAACACCCAAGATCTCTTATTCCTGTCCCTTCCTCCGTTACTATTGAGAGAACCTACCCTCAGTACCTCCATATAGAGAGGAGAAAGGAACAACAGAAGAGACCACAACGAAACCAGACAAAGAGAAAAAAAGCACCCTATGAGGCATGGTAATCATCATTGTTTTAATTTAATTTTAACCTTACCACGTTTCCCACTATGTTTTGCTGCAGTGACAGTAGTAACACATTTCCACAAGCGGAAATGCTTCTTCACACACAACTGGTTTAACCCCACCATCTTCTGTAACACAACAGCTGACCTCATAAACTTTTCAACATAAAAAACCTGCCAATTTAACAGATTTCCCCAAAATGTGGTACAGGGACCCATTTACCTCACCTAGATTGTAAATTGAGTAGTCACCAGCTGCTATCATATCAACAGGGATATCAGACATGTCCAGATCCCTCTCCTGATCCTCCTCAACTGAGGCCCTGGACCCCTGACACATCCCTCTCAACACTCCCCACCTGCACCCCATCACTCATACCGGGTATCTCCTCCACTATCTGGGAGATTAGCTCCACCTGAACCCCCTCCTGTACCCCATCACTCATACCGGGTATCTCCTCCACTACCTGGGAGACTACCTTCACCTGAACCCCCTCCTGTACCCCATCACTCCTACCGGGTATCTCCTCCACTACCTGGGAGACTACCTTCACCTGAACCCCCTCCTGTACCCCATCACTCCTACCGGGTATCTCCTCCACTACCTGGGAGACTACCTTCACCTGAACCCCCTCCTGTACCCCATCACTCATACCGGGTATCTCCTCCACTACCTGGGAGACTACCTTCACCTGAACCCCCTCCTGTACCCCATCACTCATACCGGGTATCTCCTCCACTACCTGGGAGACTACCTTCACCTGAACCCCCTCCTGTACCCCATCACTCATACCGGGTATCTCCTCCACTACCTAGGAGACTACCTTCACCTGAACCCCCTCCTGTACCCCATCACTCATACCGGGTATCTCCTCCACTACCTGGGAGACTACCTTCACCTGAACCCCCTCCTGTACCCCATCACTCATACCGGGTATCTCCTCCACTACCTAGGAGACTACCTTCACCTGAACCCCCTCCTGTACCCCATCACTCATACCGGGTATCTCCTCCACTACCTGGGAGACTACCTTCACCTGAACCCCCTCCTGTACCCCTTCATTCGTACTGGGCATCTCCTCACCAGTCTGGGGAAATGGCTCACCAGATCCATCCTTACCTCCTACAATAATGTTTTTATGCCCGCCACAGACGCTATGTTCCCCTCTGGTACAAGCTGCAACTCAGTACCCTCAACACAAACAACTTGTTCCTCAGCAACAGGTGCTTGCGGCTGCTCTACCACTGTCAGTCCACCTCTCCCTACATCAGTGGGCCCAGGCGTTACAAGGACCACCTGCGCCCGACCTCCACCTTCTCCTTTTCGAGCAAGCATGTCGCTTATGGCCAACATCCCCACACTCAAAACACTGCTGAATACCTGTACTAGCATAAGTCATATAGAGTCTGTTGTCATACTTGACTGTACACATACTTGACTTTAAACTATACACCATACACTGCAGGGACCGAAAAATGTGTTCATCATCAGATGTCCCATTGCTTTTGGGGCGGCAGGAAGCCTAGTGGTTAGAGTGTTGTGCCAGTAACCGAAAGGTTGCTGGATCAAATCCCCGAGCTGACAAGGTAAAAATCTGCCGTTCTGTCCCTGAACAAGGCAGTTAACCCACTGTTCCCCAGTAGGCCATCATTGTAAATAAGAATTTGTTCTTAACTGACTTGCCTAGCTAAATAAAGGTTTTTAAAATATGAAACGATAACTCCAAAGTCTGCTCAGGTGAGTTCAAAAACATAAACACCTGTCGCCGAAACGACATAAACTGCTTCAGAGCCGGGTGTTTGCAAACTTCCCAAACCGCAATAACTCACGCTCCAATAGCTCATTGGGAATAAATGGCGGTACTTTCGAAATTGCGACCCTTGTTGAAGGAGAAAAAAGCAGCGAAACTTGAATAAACATGCCTTAAAGAATCTCGCCAGGCTCAATCAGCTGATCGACAAGACACTCTTCTTTAGGAAAAACCACCACTGCTTTATTAATCCGCGACGCATAAGCAACATTTTCATAGCTTAACTTCTCTTCTACGGCGACCAGAATCTCCTCCACAGTGACAGTAGCTTCAGTAACACACCTGAAGCCATCTCAAAGTGACAGGGACGGGGTCCCCATGTGGGTCGCCATCCCCACCTAAACCAGGGCAATTCCAATTCCAAGAAATACAATATACCTAATTCTACCACATACATTTTTAAAATAATTAATCATCCATAGAAAAAGGAAAACTAAAAGGAAACAAAAAGAAAACACAGGCGATCTAATTCCAGACACCACTTGCACTCGCTCATACAATTCCCAGCATCCACCAACACTCCCAGCATGCAGAGAGAGAGAGAGAGAGAGAGAGAGAGAGAGAGAGAGAGAGAGAGAGAGAGAGAGAGAGAGAGAGAGAGAGAGAGAGAGAGAAGGTTCTATAAATGTTGCTAAACTGAGAAACAGAGGGACACTCAGACAAGCTAATATTGTCCACATTAAGTCTTCATTTACTCTACTTTAACATTACTTTACTCTCCATCCCAAATGGCACCCTATTCCCTATATAGCCCTATGGGAACTAGCCAAATGTAGTGCACTATATACGGAATAGGATGGAATTTGGGATGCAAACTAACTTTAAGGTGAACACTGCAGGGACCGAAAACGTGTTCATCATCAGGAGTCCCTCTGCCTGGCGCAAAAATGGTTTTAAGAGGTGATTGCGCTTTAGAAGAGTAGCAATCTTCTTAAGCAGTTATAGAGCAGTTACTTTAAAACCAGCCACTCCTGCATGCTAATGGCTGCTGCTAGCCACTTTAGAGAAAATTAGAAGAGAAAGAGTGGGTATTTTGCTTTTTGAGAGCGACGGGAGGACTTGAAGAGGGTGGTTATTGTGCAATTGGGTTTCATTAGAAACATATACAGCTCTTGTCAATATGTAGAAAATAGAGAAGAGGCTACAGAGACAGTGTCAACCGGCATATTATTATACTGAGTACATGAGTCATGAATAGAAGTGCGATGCTTGAAGTAGCCTAACCATTCATTTTATAGGTCAAAGCATGGCTGCACTAGTCTACACATATAGCTAGAAACTGATTCTTATTCTATGCCAAACATGTCCTGCTGGAGATAAACATAGTTCCTAACCACAGAAGATTAATTAAGGCCTATTGGGTGGGATGAACACATATCCGACCCTGTTTCAGTTGCTCTGGATAAGAGCGTCTGCTAAATGACTTAAATGTTAGGGGCAACGTCTACGGAGAGCAACATCACTCACTGTCAAGTGACACCAACGTGTTACTCAGAATGGACTGCAGTGAACTCCATAGTGATACATCAACACACAACCCTGATGTAAGGATCTGTCTGACAACCGTTTGGTGTCATAGCAACCATCAGAACACCCTGCTCGGTCTCCCATAGTGACAGGGTTTCTATTCTGATAAGGTAAGCGCTGTGTTTTGTCAGTACTCATAGACACAGAGACTCATGAGAGACTGCATTCACCACGTAAATAACGCACCACAAACCCTCTTACTGTTTCTAGTCCCCGTGGGAAAAGCTAGAGAAGTTAGGCCCTAACCACAGTCACCCTAGAAGCACCTAAACTGAGGAGTGTGTGTGACTGTGTGAGTGGAAGCATAGCCCGCCTCACTTTTGCTACATGTGGTGTGTGTTCGTATGTACAATGCATTTGGAAAGTATTCAGACTCTTTCACTTTTTCCACATTTTGTTAGGTTACAGCTTTATTTTAAATGGATTAAATAAAATATTTTCCTCCTAAACAAGTTTTAAGAAATGTTTGCAAATAAAAAAAATATAAAAAATAAAGAGCCGTTGATTCATCTTTGAGATGTTTCTACAACTTCATTGGAGTCCACCTGTGGTAAATTCAATTGATTGGACATGATTTGGAAAGGCAAACACCTGTCTATATAAGGTTCCACAGTTGATAATGCACGTCAGGGCAAAAACCAAGCCATGAGGTCGAAGGAATTGTCCTTAAAGCTCAGATACAGGATTGTGTCGAGGCACAGATCTGGGGAAGGGTACCAAAACATGTCTGCAGCATTGAAGGTCCCAAGAACACAGTGGCCTCCATCATTCCTAAATGGAAGAAGTTTGGAACCACCAAGACTCTTCCTAGAGTCAAACTGAGCAATCGGGGGAGAAGGGCCTTGGCCAGGGAAGTGACCAAGAACCCAATGGTCACTCTGACAAAGTTCCTCTGTGGAGATGGGAGAACCTTCCAGAAGAAAAACCATCTCTGAAGCACTCTGCTAATCAGGCGTTTATGGTAGAGGGGACAGACTCCTCAGTAAAAGGCACATGACAGCCCGCTTGGAGTTTGCCAAAAGGCACCTAAAAGAATCTCAGACCATGAGAAACAAGATTAGCTGGCCTGATGAAACCAAGATTGAACTCTTTGGCCTGAATGCCAAGCGTCACATCTGGAGGAAACCAGGCACCGCTCATCACCTGGCCAATATCATCCCTACGGTGAAGCATGGAGGTGGCAGCATCATACTGTGGGGATGTTTTTCAGCGGCAGGGACTGGGAGACTAGTCAGGATTGAGGGAAAGAGTAACAGAGCAAAGTACAGAGAGATCCTTGATGATGATGAAAACCTACTCCAGGGCGCTCAGGACCTTAGACTGGGTCGAAGGTTCACCTTCCAACAGGACAACGACCCTAAGCACATAGCCAAGATAATGCAGGAGTGGCTTCGGGACACGTCTTTGTTGGAGTCATGCCTCACCGTGCAGTCATGAGTGAACAGGGAGTACAGGAGGGGCAGAACATGCACCCCTGAGGGGCCCATGTCTTGAGGATCAGCGTGGCGGATGTGTTGTTACCTACCCTTACCACCTGGGGGCGGCCCGTCAGGAAGTCCACGATCCAGTTGCAGAGGGAGGTGTTTAGTCCCAGGGTCCTTAGCTTATTGATGAGCTTTGAGGGCACAATGGTGTTGAACGCTGAGCTGTAGTCAATGAATAACATTCTTACATAGGTGTTCCTTTTGTCCAGGTGGGAAAGGGCAGTGTGGAGTGCAATAGAGACTGCATCATCTGTGGATCTGTTGGGGCGGTACGCAAATTGGAGTGGGTCTAGGGTATCTGGGAGGATACTGTTGATGTGAGCCATGACCAGCCTTTCAAAACCATTCATGGCTACAGACGTGAGTGCTACGGGTCAGTAGTCATTTAGGCAGGTTACCTTAGTGTTCTTGGGCACGTCTGCTTAAAACATGTTGGTATTACAGACTCAGACAGGGAGAGGTTGAAAATGTCAGTGAAGACACTTGCTAGTTGGTCAGTGCATGCTCGCAGTACACGTCCTGTTAATCCGTCTGGCCCTGCGGCCTTGTGGATGTTGACCTGTCTAAAGGTCTTACTCACATTGGCTGCGGAGAGCGTGATCACACAATCTTCCTGTACAGCTGGTGCTCTCATGCGTGTTTCAGTGTTATTTGCCTCGAAGCGAGCATATAAGTAGTTTAGTTTGTCCGGTAGGTTTGTGTCACTGGGCAGCTCTCGGCTGTGCTTCTCTTTGTAGTCAGTAATAGTTTGCAGCACCTGCCACATCCGACGAGCGTCAGAGCGGGTGTAGTGCGACTCGATCTTAGTCCTGTATTGACACTTGCCTGTCTGATGGTTCGTCGGAGGGCATAGCGGGATTTCTTTTAAGTTTCCGGGTTAGAGTCCCGCTCCTTGAAAGCGGCAGCTCTAGCCTTTAGCCCAGTGCGGATGCTGCCTGTAATCTATGGTTTCTGGTTGGGGTATGTACGTACGGTCACTGTGGAGACGACGTCATCGATGCACTTATTGATGAAGCCAATGACAGATGCGGTGTACAATGCCATTGGAGGAATGCCATTGGAGGAATGCCATTGGAGGAATGCCATTGGAGGAATGCCATTGGAGGTTCCCGGAATATTCCAGTCTGTGTTAGCAAAACAGTCCTGTAGTTTAGCATCTGCTTCATCTGACCACGTTTTTATTGATCTAGTCACTGGTGCTTCCTGCTTTAATCTTTGCTTGTAAGCAGGAATCAGGAGGATAGAATTATGGTCAGATTTGCCAAATGGAGGGCGAGGGAGAGCTTTGTATGCATCTCTGTGTGTGGAGTATAGGTGGTCCAGAGTTCTTTTCCCTCTGGTTGCACATTTAACATGTTGATAGAAATTAGGTAAAACTGATTTAGGTTTTCCTGCATTAAAGTCCCCGGCTACTAGGAGCGCCGCCTCTGGGTGAGCGTTTTCTTGTTTGTTTATGGCAGAATACAGCTCATTCAATGCTATCTTGATGCCACCCTCTGACTGTGGTGGTATGTAAACTGCTACAAAGAATAGAGATGAAAACTCTCTCAGTAGGTGATGTGGTCTGTAGCTTATCATGAGAAACTCTACCTCAGGCGAACAATGGCCCGAGACTTCCTTAGATATCGTTCACCAGCTGTTGTTTACAAAAATACATAGACTGCCGCCCCTTGTCTTACCAGAAGCCCCTGTTCTATCCTGCCAGTACATCGTATAACCAGCCAGCTGTATGTTGATATTGTCGTTGTTCAGCCACGACTCCGTGAAGCATAAGATGTTACAGCTTTTAATGTCCCGTTGGTAGTGTAATCTTCCCAATAACTCGTCCATTTTATTGTCCAAAGATTAAATGTTTGCGAGCAGAATTGAGGGGAGTGGGGGTTTATTCGATCGCCTCCTACTCCTCAGAAGGCAGCCTGCCCTCCGGCCTCTCTTTCTCTGCCTCCTCTTCACGCAGATCACTGGGGTCGGGGCCTGTTCCTGAGGGAGCCGTATATCCTCCGCCCGGGCTCGTCAGAGTCGTGAAAGAAGAAAAAGGATTCTGCTAGTTCGTGGTGAGTAATCACAGTACTGATGTCTTGAAGTTATTTTCGGTAGTAAGAGACGGTAGCGGCTTCAATATGTACAAAAATAGTTAAAAAATAAGTTTCAAACAACGCAGATAAACAAACAAAAAAACACAATCGGTTGGGGGCACGTAAAACGTCTGCCTTCTGCTCCGGCGCCATTTTAGATTGGCTCTAATACAAGGTATCAGGTGCCGTGACCAATTAAAAGGCACAAATACCATAACTACTCTCTGGGTAAGTGGCTATCACTACTTTGGAAAATTGCTCAAATTGACATATATTAAAACCGTGAGTGAGAAAATCTAAACTCTGGACACCGTTGAGAGAGGCGCAGAAATAACCATCATAGAAGAGGTCAACTATAGCAAAGCCATGGAGGCACTAAAAGAAGCGCAAGAGCATTCTACCAATTCGGCTCGAATATGGGAAAAAATATATTCATGGATAAGATTGGGCAGCATTTCCCTGCTGACGGAAAATTCCAATCTAATAAAGAATTCATAGATGCTATTATGAGTTGTCATAAAGACCATTTTTTAAATAAAGCTCAATACATCAGTGTTTGATGTCAGCGTTCTATAAACAGAAGATAAAAAATGATAAAACCAAGATTAGTAGATGTACTCCGCATAACCGCACTAACTGTACTATTTGTGAAGTAAATTGAATATGTAGTATGCTTATTGAACTTAAGATACAAATTAATTGATTTAAATAATTATGACAATTGTGTAAGAAATGCAGTAAAATACTGAGCAATGTTATAAAGTAATGACTTTTCAAATAAATTACCTTATACGTTATATTGGTTGACAATTTGTTAGTTACACTATCCTTATGAACTGCATAGCATATCATTACAGCAGTATGAACCGGTAATATATGTTAGCAAGCTACCTAAACATTAGTTGGCTACTAAGACATCAAACTTTCTAGTATATTAACTATATGCTATCTAACTACCCAACGTTTACTGACTTGATTATTCACGTCATTCTTAGCTTAATGGTATAGTCGTTGTGCGTTCTCAATGGCCATTGTTAAACCAGCTCTGCTAGGGTGAGTAAAATGATCAGAGTGAGGCCAGACACTCTTATTTGTGTCTGGAAGTAGCTAGCAAGCTAGCCAACTTTAGCCAGTTAGCTTGGGTGCTTGACTGCTGTTGTAAGGTCAGAACGCTCGGATAAACCCTGCTCCTCGGCAATAGTGGGCAGTGTGCGCTCTGAACAGTCAATTTCCAAACACCCGAAGTCGTAAAATGTCTAACTAGTAATTTGTTACGCTAACAAGCTATAAATAGGCTGCATAGCAAGAGCATCAACTTCCGGTAGACATGCGAAGCTCAACTTAAAGGTTACCGTTCGTTTACAGTATACTAAAATGAACTAATAGTATATAGTATGTAGTATATACTCATTAAGTATGTAGTATACAGTACAGTATATTAGTATGGGTATTCGAACCCAGCTTGGGTATGTGAGTATGTTGATAAAATGTGTACTTAAGCTTTGATGGCAGGTTTGAAAGCTGTTATCAAAATGGATATTGCGATGGAAGTGAAGCCAATTTTGGGGTTGGATAATCCTTGCGAGAATCATGGACAGTGGGTATTAGGTAACATATGAAAATTGGCAGTATATATGGGCGAGAGCACGAATTATGTTTACAGATAGTCCAACTTTGTATCACGCCACATTTAAACAATTGCTAAAAGGGTGTACAACCAGCAAAACAAGAGATAACATATTTGGGAGTTTCGATTTCAGAAGTCACGAAGCACATTACACGTGAACAATGTGTTATTTGGCACGACCAAACACTCCTCATAGAATCATGAAAACCCTAGGGGTTTTAATCTTGTGAAAGACTTTAAGAATTTCTAATATGACTTGTTTGGCTTGATTACGATTTGGCAAAGTGAAAACGAACAAAAAAATGTTTTCTCTCTATTTGAAATGTTTCACGAGGCTGTTGCCTTGGGAGAGCAGTAAGTGAAATTCTGCAGGTTTATAAAAGTATATAGGTATCGGATCTGGCCGTAGAGGGAGCTCCCAAATAAGTAAGGCCTGGCCATTGGTTTGTTTGTTTTGCCCTACATATTACCAGCACACCCACCGGTTATGAATATTTGTTAGTGGTGTTAATACCGTGTTGGTTTATTGTGTGAGGTGTTTTTTAATGTGTTTCTAAACCAGGTAAGCAGAATGATGGACATTTTTGAAATATTTGAAATGGTTTCGGAAGAACAGGGAAAGAAAATGGAAAGAAAATATTTAATAGGGCTGACTGACCTATGACCTCTGTTCTGACTTCCTGGCGAGGCTTGATCACCCTCACTAGAAAGACATTGGGTGAGATTTAAATGGGCTATGTAAACACTAATAATTAGGAAGAAGTTTCTAATTTAGCAATAGTCCTATGTGTGATTCTGACCATGAGAAGGAGAGAGAGTGCTGACCAGAATGAGGGACACCTGTCTCTAGTCTATTTTACTATTACCTTTGTAAGGACCGACGCCGGACAGGAGAAGCAGGTACGGGGAGTCAAACATTTATTCAGGAACAGACATAGAACACGACAGGAACAGCGTCAGCACACGGGTAAACAAGGACATATGACAAACATCAATCCCGAAGCAGGGAACAGAGCTAGGGAACAGACAGATATAGGGAAGGCAATACCACAAGTAATAGAGTTCAGCTGAGTCAAATGAGTACAGATGCGCGTGACGGGGAAAGGCAGGTGTGCGTACTGATGGTGGCTTGATTGAGTAATCCTGGAGAGCCTGGCGCCCTCGAGCGCCAGAGGGAGGAAGAGCGGGAGCAGGCGTGACAATACCCCCCCCCCTTTAGGGGCAACACCCAGCTTCCCACCTGGGCGAGCCGGGCGAGACATAGGCGCTGGGCAAGCCGGCTGGGGAAGGGGGAGGAAGAGCGGGAGCAGGCGTGACAACCTTATGGGATACAATTATTTCCTTATGGAGTTATCAAGAGTTGAAATTCTAATTTGATTTGTTATTCTAATTTGTTTATTTTGGATTTAACAGGCAGTGTTTTTTATTTTATTACTGGTTCCCCGGGGCCCTTTGGTAGATATGCAAATTTGTTTCTTCACATGTCTGCCTATAAAAGGAAGAAAAGTATTTCCCACCTCTACTTTTATATGAAGAAGTGTATTGCTGTTGTTGTGTTTGTTTGTTTTTGTCTTGTTTTGATATAAATCTCAGCAGATTGGGTCTGCTGTACGGTCGGGCTATCCCCCTAAGGAGTAACTCTGCGGGGAGGTCGTCAGTATGATAAGGGATTATAAGCAAATTTGCAAAATGGTTTCAACAAGTGTGTTGAAACCAATCATCAGTCATTTTTGTAAGTGCTGTGCTTGTTGAATGTCCTTCCCTATAGGTGTGCTGAAAGTCTGTTGTCAATTTGTTTACTGTAAAATAGCATCGTATCTGGTCAAACACAATTTCTTTGAAATTTTTATTAAGGGTTGGTAACCGGCTGATTGGTCAGCTATTTGAGCCAGTAAAGTTGGCTTTACTATTCTTAGCTAGCGGAATTACTTTTGCTTCCCTCCAGGGCTGGGGGCACACACTTCCTAGTAGGCTTAAATTGAAGCTATGGCAAATAGGAGTGGCAATATCGTCCGTTATTATCCTCAGTAATTTTCCATCCAAGTTGTCAGGCCCCAGTGGCTTGTCATTGTTGATAGAACACAATATTTCCTTCACCTCTTCCACACTCACTTTAGGGAATTAGAAATGACATCATTTGGTCAGATATACTTGGATGTGTAGTGTTGCTGGCATATCATGCCTAAGTTTGCTAATCTTGCCAATGAAACAATTATTAAAGTATTTGGCAATATCAGTGGGTTTTGTGATGAATGAGCCATCTGATCCACTGAATGATGGAGCTGAGTTTGCCTTTTTTCCCAAAATGTCATTTAAGGAGCTCCAAAGCTTTTTACTATCATTCTTTATAGAATTTATCTTTGTTTCATAGTGTAGTTTCTTCTTCTTTTTATTCAGTTTAGTCACATGACTTCTCAATTTGCAGTATGTTTGCCAATCGGTTGTGCAGTTAGACTTATTTGCCATCCCTTTTGCCTCATCCCTCTCAACCATACCATTTTTCAATTCCTCATCAATCCATCAGGCTTTAACAGTTTTTACAGTCCTTTTCTTAATGGGTGCATGCTTATTAGTAACTGGGATAAGTAATTTCATAAATGTGTCAAGTGCAACGTCTTTTTGCTCCTCATTACAAAATGTTGGTTTTCCTGGATATGGTTGCTATATTGTGATCACTACATCCGATGGATCTGGACACTGCTTTCAAGCATATTTCTGCAGCATTAGTACAGATGTGATCAGTACATGTTGATGATTTCATTCCTGTCGTGTTTGTAACTACCCTGGTAGGTTGACTGATAACCTGAACCAGGTTGCAGGGACAGGTTACAGTTTGAAGTTTTTTCTTCAGTGGGCAGCTTGATAAAAGCCAGTCAATATTTAAATCAGCCCCAAAATATACCTCTCTGTTGATATCACAGACATTATCAAGCATTTCACTCATTATCCAGATAATGACTGTTAGCACTTCGTGGTCTATAGCAGCTTCCCACCAGAATGGGCTTTAGGTGAGGCAGATTAACCTGTAGTCACATTACTTCAACAGTATTTAACATGAGATCCCCTCTAATCTTTACAGGAATGTGGTTCTGAATATAAACCGCAAAAAAACATCCACCACTGGCATCTCTGTCTTTTCTGTAAACGTTATAACTATGTATTGCTACCACTGTATCGTCAAAGGTATTGTCTAAGTGAGTTTCAGAGAAAGTCAGAATATGAATGTCATCTGTTAGTAGCAAGTTATTAATTTTATGAATCTTGTTTCTTAAGCTACACATGTTAACGTGGGCTATTTTGAGC
Organism: Salvelinus alpinus; assembly: GCF_045679555.1. Classification (NCBI taxonomy): domain Eukaryota; kingdom Metazoa; phylum Chordata; class Actinopteri; order Salmoniformes; family Salmonidae; genus Salvelinus; species Salvelinus alpinus. The sequence continues at coordinate 69,160,763 of NC_092093.1, forward strand.
ACTTTTCTGGGATTCTTGCTTGTATTCATTGCTTTACTGAGAAGTTTAGCAGAAGTAGACATGCTCACGTTATTTATATTAGTGCAGGGTGAGCTGCACACAGTGGACTTCCTACTAGGGCACACCGCCTCAGTGCTAACAGTATAAATCTGGTTCAGAGGCCCATGATTGCTGCATACAATAGCTGTAGGATCAGCAGAGACATTTAGGGCAGTTAGAGGGACATACATTAGGTTACTTACATTGTCTCTACCAATGCTCCTGGTATAATGTACATTTTCTAAAGCATTATGATGACTCAGCGACACAATGGTAGTGATTAACTGAGCTGGGCTTGGGTGATTGATAAGTCATTGTCTCAAGGCAGCCTTATAATGCTGTGAAATGATCCAGGAACCCAAATTATTTGGGTGGATCTCATCTTTCTTATAAAACGTGTTTTGTTTCCAAAAGGTATCGAAATTGTCAACAAAAATTGACACACATTGAGCTGCAATAATCACGTAGCCAGAAGGACGACGATATCTGCCCACTCCCACACTTCACAGGATGGTGCAGGAGATGGAGAAGCCCCGTTCGATCCAGAGCATGGACGGAAGGTTGCCGACATCGACTTGGAAATCTTAGGGGAAGGAGCAGGAGTTGGCACGGCGGCCGCAGACACAGGTACCCGCAGCGAAGAAGGTGCAGGAAGATCAGGCTCTAGGGCGGCAAATATATATATTATTTTTTTTTCGCTCCGGGCCTCTCGTTGGGAGCACAGACTACATTGGGGGAGGCCGCTGTCTTCGGCTTCCACGGCTCGTGACATGCGACCATCGCTGATTGCCATGCTCCTCTTGCTGTGCTCCTTAGACTCCGCTATCAGACGGGGGAGGAGAGGCAGGAGGTGGCTCCCCTGGTGAACGAACTCCGGGCAACACCGGCCAGTCGGATAACGACAAACGACAAGACGGAGATGCATCCAACATGTGTGAACGCTGTCCAGCCACCGGCGCAGAAAAGGTAAACATTCCACTCTGCGTTTTCCCCAGTTGCTTACGTAGGCTGGCTATCTGCGTGATCAAGGAAGCCACCTCAAGCCTATAATCCTCGACAAGCAAACAATTGCCGCATTGAAACTCTGAGTGATCCAGTTTGTCCTGAAACAAAGCGTAGTAGATACAGCTCCTACAGAGCTGGAACCGCTCATTTATTCTCCAGACAAAGAGGGCTCCATTGGAAAACTCATCTAGGACTAACTTTGTTAGTTTGATGGCTAACGCTAGCAGCTTAGCTAGGTTAGCAGCTCTTTCAAACAGACTCTAACCTAACAGCTAAGTGGGATTTCGGGATTGCGGTATTAGCTGTTAAAAGATAACCGTGTCGCGGAATCCATGCAAAAATAAGTTCAGCATTTATGTTTAACAAAAGATTGGTTATGTTTAGTTACAATAACAAACCAAGTGTTTCCAGTATACAGTGTTCAGCTGCTCACTCTGATGACGTCAGGACCAAAACACAGTGTGTAGATTGATGAGGGGAAAAAAACAATTTAAGCAATTTTAGAATAAGGCTGTAACGTAACAAAATGTGGAAAAAGTGAAGGGGTCTGAATGCTTTCTGAAGTACTGTATGTGTGTGTGTGTACGTGTGTGTATGTATGTGTGTGTATGTGTGTGTGTGGTCGCTTACTTGTCTCCTTTGCTGCGAGCGATGCCGATGAGTTTCTCTATCCCGCCGGCGTCTCTCAGTGCTTTGGCGTTTTCCATGTTCTTAGTGATGACCTCATGCAGAGCGCAGCAGATAGCCGTTATTGTATCGTCTGACATGGTCTTACCGGGTGCCATCGGGCCCCCGGTACCTCCACTAGTTCCACCACTGCCCCCGGTACTGTTGCTGCTACTGCCAGGTAACCGGTGGACCAGGTCACGCATGGCGTATTTACCTGAGAGGAGAGCGAGACAAGAGTTAGTGCTTGGGTTAGAAATCTGAATGTCTGAAAGAGTATGCTTGTGTGTGTGTCAGGAAAGTAACAATCCTCATTGGTGTGGCCTGTGTTGTCCAGAGGTTACAGCCACTGACCTTGCCACACGTATGCCAGAGTCGGCATGGGTTCGAATCGACTCACTGCCCTTTGACTCACTCTCCACTGTCTTTCCACCACTTTACTATCTCTTCAATAAAACTATGAAAGGAGTGGGACTGCCCCACTCCATAAAAAAATACCACATTAAAAACAATCCTCATTGGTTCAAAAACAACTATCTTTTTTCCTCCTCATCTCCCTGCCTTGTCTTTGAAGGAAACACAGTCATTTCCAGTATCATCCTCTAACAATCAAACAGTACAACACTTCTTCATTGATTGTTTCAGCAACTTCCTGACACTGTAGTTAAGGACAAATATCGTTATCTCTAAATCCCTAAACCTTTCTGTCCTCAGTCTCTCTCAGCTTGGCCTGTCTGTCCTCAGTCTCTCTCAGCTTGGCCTGTCTGTTCTCAGTCTCTCTCAGCTTGGCCTGTCTGTCCTCAGTCTCTCTCAGCTTGGCCTGTCTGTCCTCAGTCTCTCTCAGCTTGGCCTTTCTGTTCTCAGTCTCTCTCAGCTTGGCCTGTCTGTTCTCAGTGTCTCTCAGCTTGGCCTGTCTGTCCTCAGTCTCTCTCAGCTTGGCCTGTCTGTCCTCAGTCTCTCTCAGCTTGGCCTGTCTGTTCTCAGTCTCTCTCAGCTTGGCCTGTCTGTCCTCAGTCTCTCTCAGCTTGGCCTGTCTGTCCTCAGTCTCTCTCAGCTTGGCCTGTCTGTCCTCAGTCTCTCTCAGCTTGGCCTGTCTGTCCTCAGTCTCTCTCAGCTTGGCCTCTCTGTCCTCAGTCTCTCTCAGCTTGGCCTGTCTGTTCTCAGTCTCTCTCAGCTTGGCCTGTCTGTCCTCAGTCTCTCTCAGCTTGGCCTGTCTGTCCTCAGTCTCTCTCAGCTTGGCCTGTCTGTTCTCAGTCTCTCTCAGCTTGGCCTGTCTGTTCTCAGTCTCTCTCAGCTTGGCCTGTCTGTCCTCAGTCTCTCTCAGCTTGGCCTGTCTGTCCTCAGTCTCTCTCAGCTTGGCCTGTCTGTCCTCAGTCTCTCTCAGCTTAGCCTGTCTGTCCTCAGTCTCTCTCAGCTTGGCCTGTCTGTTCTCAGTCTCTCTCAGCTTGGCCTGTCTGTCCTCAGTCTCTCTCAGCTTGGCCTGTCTGTCCTCAGTCTCTCTCAGCTTGGCCTGTCTGTTCTCAGTCTCTCTCAGCTTGGCCTGTCTGTCCTCAGTCTCTCTCAGCTTGGCCTGTCTGTTCTCAGTCTCTCTCAGCTTGGCCTGTCTGTCCTCAGTCTCTCTCAGCTTGGCCTGTCTGTCCTCAGTCTCTCTCAGCTTGGCCTGTCTGTCCTCAGTCTCTCTCAGCTTGGCCTGTCTGTTCTCAGTCTCTCTCAGCTTGGCCTGTCTGTCCTCAGTCTCTCTCAGCTTGGCCTGTCTGTTCTCAGTCTCTCTCAGCTTGGCCTGTCTGTTCTCAGTCTCTCTCAGCTTGGCCTGTCTGTTCTCAGTCTCTCTCAGCTTGGCCTGTCCGTCCTCAGTCTCTCTCAGCTTGGCCTGTCTGTTCTCAGTCTCTCTCAGCTTGGCCTGTCTGTTCTCAGTCTCTCTCAGCTTGGCCTGTCTGTCCTCAGTCTCTCTCAGCTTGGCCTGTCTGTTCTCAGTCTCTCTCAGCTTGGCCTGTCCGTTCTCAGTCTCTCTCAGCTTGGCCTGTCTGTTCTGAGTCTCTCTCAGCTTGGCCTGTCTGTCCTCAGTCTCTCTCAGCTTGGCCTGTCTGTCCTCAGTCTCTCTCAGCTTGGCCTGTCTGTTCTCAGTCTCTCTCAGCTTGGCCTGTCTGTCCTCAGTCTCTCTCAGCTTGGCCTGTCTGTTCTCAGTCTCTCTCAGCTTGGCCTGTCTGTTCTCAGTCTCTCTCAGCTTGGCCTGTCTGTTCTCAGTCTCTCTCAGCTTGGCCTGTCTGTCCTCAGTCTCTCTCAGCTTGGCCTGTCTGTCCTCAGTCTCTCTCAGCTTGGCCTGTCTGTCCTCAGTCTCTCTCAGCTTGGCCTGTCTGTTCTCAGTCTCTCTCAGCTTGGCCTGTCTGTTCTCAGTCTCTCTCAGCTTGGCCTGTCTGTCCTCAGTCTCTCTCAGCTTGGCCTGTCTGTCCTCAGTCTCTCTCAGCTTGGCCTGTCTGTTCTCAGTCTCTCTCAGCTTGGCCTGTCTGTTCTCAGTCTCTCTCAGCTTGGCCTGTCTGTCCTCAGTCTCTCTCAGCTTGGCCTGTCTGTTCTCAGTCTCTCTCAGCTTGGCCTGTCTGTTCTCAGTCTCTCTCAGCTTGGCCTGTCTGTTCTCAGTCTCTCTCAGCTTGGCCTGTCTGTCCTCAGTCTCTCTCAGCTTGGCCTGTCTGTCCTCAGTCTCTCTCAGCTTGGCCTCTCTGTCCTCAGTCTCTCTCAGCTTGGCCTGTCTGTTCTCAGTCTCTCTCAGCTTGGCCTGTCTGTTCTCAGTCTCTCTCAGCTTGACCTGTCTGTTCTCAGTCTCTCTCAGCTTGGCCTGTCTGTGGAGCAGCCCTCTGATGAAGTCAATACACTGTGACTCATCTGGTATTTGGAAGAAGAGATTGACGTGGATGGGAGGAAATGAAGGGAAGAATCTGACATTAAAAGAAAAGAGAGATGGAGAGAATGAAGAGAGAGAGGGAATAATTAAGAAGCCTGAGATGTCAGAATGAGAGAAAAACCTGAGTAAGAACCGGATGGAGGGAAGGATGGGAGGAAAGAAGGGAGGGAAGGAAGAATGAGTCTACTCTACACATTAGCCACATTAGTCGTCCATCACACTTCATCATTTCACATAATGTCAACATTGACACACATCTAGGAGGCGGACATCTTTCCCTGATGATGACTCTTGAAGATGTCTCATCATCGATGAATGATAAACATGACATGTAAATAATAGTGTCGACACACTGGTGAAGAGCTGCTCTTTCAGACTGACTCATCCTCTCTGGAGAAATGTCAGTTGTCCATGTGAGTGGATGGTTACCTAAACAGGAAATTGGAAGTCAATGGGTTCAGTGAAGACGGAGGAATAAAAAAAAACGTCAATGTTTCAGCAGCACAGGACTAGGAACCCAGAAACATACTGTATCTCTCACTGCAGTGGCTTCTATCAAACTGTTTATTGGAGTCGCGAAACCGGAGGTGCTGAGGCAAAGTTGGCTGCAGAATATAAAGGCCTATAAAGATAAAAGGACTATCAAAGTTCATACACACTCTTAGAAAAAAGGGTTTCAAACTGGTACTTCAGCTGTCCTGACAGGAGAACCCTTTTTGGTTCCAGATAGAACCCTTTTGGGTTCCATGTAGAACCCTCTGTGCAAAGGGTTCTCAATGGAACCCAAAATAGTTCTATGTGGAACCAAAAGGTTTCTACCTGGAACCAAAAAGGGTTATTTAAAGGGTTCTCCAATGAGAACAGCCGAAGAACCCTTTTAGGATTTAGACAGCACCTTTTTTTTGCCATCATTTGTGTCATCATTTGTTATCATTGCAATTCACAAGACCCATCTTCCCACTGCTGGTAACTCCTCTCTCTGTCCTAAAGGTTCTGTATGGATAATAGTAATACATTTTAATCTGGGCTGGTGAAATTCCTGCTGTGTCATGCAAACAGCTTAAAAACATCAACGCACCCCAATAATTTACACCATGAAGGAAAACACACATGCACAGACACACGGTTTCCGAAGCACCGCTTATTATTAGCAGAGTGGTGAGTTAATTGGGGAAGTCTTATCTGTCCTGGCAGGGTGAAGAGAGAGAGACTGAATGGACTTTCTTCACCGAGAGGACAATACCAAGACTGACTAAACCTCTATAAACCTGGGTGAGCCTACTCTACTGGCCAGGGTTTGGTGGGAGACAGAACTGATGAGAGGAGAGAGACAGAACTGATGAGAGGAGAGAGACAGAACTGATGAGAGGAGAGAGACAGAACTGATGAGAGGAGAGAGACAGAACTGATGAGAGGAGAGAGACAGAACTGATGAGAGGAGAGAGACAGAGCTGATGAGAGAGACAGAGCTGATGAGAGAGACAGAGCTGATGAGAGAGACAGAGCTGATGAGAGAGACAGAGCTGATGAGAGAGACAGAGCTGATGAGAGAGTGAGAGTGAGTGAGTGAGTGAGTGAGTGAGTGAGTGAGAGAGAGAGAGAGAGAGAGAGAGAGAGAGAGAGAGAGAGAGAGAGAGAGAGAGAGAGAGAGAAGACAAGGAAGCAAGGAATGATGTATTTTCACACAACCCTGAACAGGGCCTTGGACTAACCTTGCCAGTGGCTGAACCTGGGTGTTTCATTATTATAACTAATAAAGTGTGATATGCCTCATTGACTACAGGGGGCACCATATCACAAGCAATCAGGTTAGCAGTGGTGTAAAGTACTTAAATAAAAATACTTTAAAGTACTACTTACGTTTTTTGGGGGGTATCTGTACTTTACTTTAATATTTATAATTTTGACAAGTTTTACTTTTACTTCACTACATTCAGAAAGAAAATAATGTACTTTGTACTCCATACATTTTCCCTGACACAAAAAGTACTCATTACATTTTGATTGCTTAGCAGGACAGGAAAATGGTCAAATTGCACACTTATCAAGAGAACATCCTTAGTCATTCCTACTGCCTCTGATCTGGCGGACTCACTAAACAAAAATTCTTAATTTGTAAATTATGTCTGAGTGGTTGAGTGTGCCCCTGGCTATCTGTAAATAAAATAAAAAACAAGAAAATGGTGCCTTCTAGTTTGTTTAATATAAGGAAGTTGAAATTATTTATACTTTTACTTTTGATACTTAAGTATATTTAAAACCAAATACTTTTAGACTTTTACTGAAGTAGTATTTTACTGCGTATCTTTTTTCTAAGTTATCGTTACTTTTATTTAAGAATGACAATTGGGTACTTTTTCCACCACTGCAGGTTAGTCAACTAAAGTCCCTCTGGAACAATTATTTAACCATGGATTCAATTTCCCTGCTACTGTACATTCTTTAATAACATATGGACATATGGAAATGTAGGTATATATAGTACCCAGCTATAGGTAATTAACTAGCCTCATGCACTTCAGAATGGCTCTAAAACGGACTGTTCTCCGGGTCCCTTTACGGCTTGAATCCACTTCAAGCCAGGTCTGCAAATGTCACTGTGAAAGATTAACATTGGCCAGACAGATACTGTATATTACTGACTTACCCGAGCAATAATGGATAAATGGATACCCGAAATCACCCATTTCTCCAAAGTAAATGGCCAGCAATGTGGGCAATGCTTCCTTTTTAGGAGATACGGAAAAGGAAAAATCCCACAGACATCAAAGATAAAACAAAGCTGTTTAAAAGAGGTTGGAAACTAAGGTAAATTGGAAACTCTAGCTATTAGAGATAGGGGTTTCAGCGAGTGCAGGATTTCACACCTGTAATATCTGTCTCTCTGAGGCTGCTTTGATGTGGCTGGGTGACAGGACAGAGAAGATAAGCTCTTCCGCTGAAATATTCCCCCTCTGAATACCTGTGGCTGCTCCATTAAAAGGAGACTGCCGTATGTGATACGAACACACAAACATGCGCGCACGTTGGCACGCACACACGCTCGCACACATGCATGTGAACACATGCAAGCACACACACATACACACAGCACATTCGCGAATGCACACGCACTTGCACGCACACATGCACGCACACATACACACACACGAAAGAGACAGGGGTTGATAATACACGTTTGAAATGTGGTGAATACAAACGTGATTTAAAAATGATGTTACTGAGAAGAGACACCTTCTTTTTTTTTTGTAATACCTGTCTGGAATAGCGATGCCATCCTTAGTAGTGATGGAATGAGTTTCAGATTTATAATTATATTCCAGATTACTTCACCACAATCTATGCTTACTTCTGACAGACTATACCGAAAGAACTTTGAAAAGTTCCAAGTACACATGGCTGACAAATCTTGTTAATGTAAGCCATCTCTGGCACCATAACTCTGTAAGTGCACATTAGAATGATCATCTACGTACTCATTCTCTCATGATGTATATAAGTCTATTTCCAACCCTACAGGCTGGTAGGGGAAGCAGGGAAGACTGCCAGAGAGGAAATGTAACGGGTAAATCGAAAGTGAAGTACAGTCACACGTGGTACTAATCCCATAGAGAGAGAGCACAAGTGAGCAAATGAGTGTATGACTAAAGCTTACAAGATCATTTCACTCACACTCTGTACACCAGAGTTAGTTTCTCTTTGGCACTCCTTTGTGTTTTGTTAGTGCAAAAATGTGTGCGTATGTATAAGTGTGTGTAGTGAGTCTCTAGTTAGATGGTGCCCTGCGGAAACTGACTCCTCCGCACCCTCAGTGTGTGCCTGTGTGTGTGTGTGCCCTGCGGACTGTGACTCCTCTGCAGATTCAGGATCCTGTAATTAATGGCCGCCTGCAGCTCCCTCCCTGTGTTTCCACGGTAACCCTCCTGAGCACTGATGTCATCATCCCGAGACACAAAGAGAGGAGCCACAAAGAGAGGACTACATGAACTAATATACATAGGACCCAGACATAGAGAGAGACAGAGATATTTATATATATATATATATGAGAGAGAGAGCGATTGGATTTGAATGCTGTGAGAAGGTTCTATAAAGGAGAGAAGGAGGGGAGGTAGAATGGTCAGGGGTGGAGAGAAGGAGGGAAGGTAGAATGGTCAGGGGTGGAGGGAGAGGAGAGAAGGAGGGAAGGTAGAATGGTCAGGGGTGGAGGGAGAGGAGAGAAGGAGGGAAGATAGAATGGTCAGGGGTGGAAGCAGCTATGAACTGTGATTCACTCATGAAGGACAGCTATGTCCAAAACAATTTTTTTTTTTAATATTTACTTGGTTTTTCCTAGCCACCGTGCTTCTACACCTGCATTGCTTGCTGTTTGGGGTTTTAGGCTGGGTTTCTGTACAGCACTTTGAGATATCAGCTGATGTAAGAAGGGCTATATAAATACATTTGATTTGATTTGATTTGATTTGGAGGGAGGGGAGAGAAGGAGGGAAGGTAGAATGGTCAGGGGTGGAGGGAGAGGAGAGGAGGGAAGGTAGAATGGTCAGGGGTGGAGGGAGAGGAGAGAAGGAGGGAAGGTAGAATGGTCAGGGGTGGAGGGAGAGGAGAGAAGGAGGGAAGGTAGAATGGTCAGGGGTGGAGGGAGAGGAGAGAAGGAGGGAAGGTAGAATGGTCAGGGGTGGAGGGAGAGGAGAGAAGGAGGGAAGGTAGAATGGTCAGGGGTGGAGGGAGAGGAGAGGAGGAGGGAAGGTAGAATGGTCAGGGGTGGAGGGAGAGGAGAGAAGGAGGGAAGGTAGAATGGTCAGGGGTGGAGGGAGAGGAGAGGAGGAGGGAAGGTAGAATGGTCAGGGGTGGAGGGAGAGGAGAGAAGGAGGGAAGGTAGAATGGTCAGGGGTGGAGGGAGAGGAGAGGAGGAGGGAAGGTAGAATGGTCAGGGGTGGAGGGAGAGGAGAGAAGGAGGGAAGGTAGAATGGTCAGGGGTGGAGGGAGAGGAGAGAAGGAGGGAAGGTAGAATGGTCAGGGGTGGAGGGAGAGGAGAGAAGGAGGGAAGGTAGAATGGTCAGGGGTGGAGGGAGAGGAGAGAAGGAGGGAAGGTAGAATGGTCAGGGGTGGAGGGAGAGGAGAGAAGGAGGGAAGGTAGAATGGTCAGGGGTGGAGGGAGAGGAGAGAAGGAGGGAAGGTAGAATGGTCAGGGGTGGAGGGAGAGGAGAGAAGGAGGGAAGGTAGAATGGTCAGGGGTGGAGGGAGAGGAGAGGAGGAGGGAAGGTAGAATGGTCAGGGGTGGAGGGAGAGGAGAGAAGGAGGGAAGGTAGAATGGTCAGGGGTGGAGGGAGAGGAGAGGAGGAGGGAAGGTAGAATGGTCAGGGGTGGAGGGAGAGGAGAGAAGGAGGGGAGGTAGAATGGTCAGGGGTGGAGGGAGAGGAGAGAAGGAGGGGAGGTAGAATGGTCAGGGGTGGAGGGAGAGGAGAGAAGGAGGGGAGGTAGAATGGTCAGGGGTGGAGGGAGAGGAGAGAAGGAGGGAAGGTAGAATGGTCAGGGGTGGAGGGAGAGGAGAGAAGGAGGGAAGGTAGAATGGTCAGGGGTGGAGGGAGAGGAGAGAAGGAGGGGAGGTAGAATGGTCAGGGGTGGAGGGAGAGGAGAGGAGGGAAGGTAGAATGGTCAGGGGTGGAGGGATGTCTAAGGATGAGAGAGGTGAAAGGGAGAGAAAGAGGGGGGAGACGACCATGTTACACTTCAATTAGTATTTGTTTTACTATATAAGACGACCCTGATATACTTCAATTAGTATTTGTTTTACTATATAAGATGACCCTGATATACTTCAATTAGTATTTGTTTTACTATATAAGACGACCCTGATATACTTCAATTCGTTTTTGTTTTACTATATAAGATGACCCTGATATACTTCAATTCGTTTTTGTTTTACTATATAAGACGACCCTGATATACTTCAATTCGTTTTTGTTTTACTATATAAGACGACCCTGATATACTTCAATTCGTTTTTGTTTTACTGTATGGCGGCATCATACATCACCCATAGCTGCTAGAGCTAGACGATCTGTATCCACTCTATTCCCCTGAGAGAAAAGCCCTCCTCTGTCTCCTTGGCACACGCATGCCAATTTCACGTGTGTCAAATTACCAACTATAAGTAAATTGGAGCAAGCGATGTCGCTGACAGTTATTGAGTCAAAATGGGATTCAATCGCCACATAACCATACATTATACAAATCCACCAGATGAATAGGAGAGACAAACAAAAACTTGACAGATCAGTTGAATAATGCCAGGTGCTGTTGAAAATACGACTACATCACATTACTGCTGAACTGAATAAAACACACACGCTGTATATCCTCCTAACAACATATTAGCTTTCTTTTTCTCTGTCCTCCGTGTATCTCTCTGTCTCTCTTCCCCTCCCTCCGTCTCTTTCCCTCTCTCCTCTTATCCCCTCTTACTTTCCTCCAGTCAGCATCCTACATGACAATGATAAAAGAGGACAGTACTCCTGTGGCCGTGAGAATCACAGGTAATTGTCTCGACTGTTTAAATGTAAAATCACTACTGCTCTATCAACGCTAAACCACAACGGCACAACACTGCTTAACCACAACTACACTGCTTAACCACAACAACACTGCTTAACCACAACAACACTGCTTAACCACAACAACACTGCTTAACCACAACAACACTGCTTAACCACAACAACACTGCTTAACCACAACAACACTGCTTAACCACAACAACACTGCTTAACCACAACAACACTGCTTAACCACAACAACACTGCTTAACCACAACAACACTGCTTAACCACAACAACACTGCTTAACCACAACAACACTGCTTAACCACAACTACACTGCTTAACCACAACAACACTGCTTAACCACAACAACACTGCTTAACCACAACAACACTGCTTAACCACAACAACACTGCTTAACCACAACAACAGTGCTTAACCACAACAACACTGCTTAACCACAACAACACTGCTTAACCACAACAACACTGCTTTCCCCAATGACACACCCTTTTAGTGTTGACAGCACCAAAGGATTAACACAACTTAGAAGTTAGTGGGAAATATGAGATTTTTGACAATGCTCTTAGGTTGAATCCACACAATGGGGAATGACAAGGGACTAGCACAGAAAACAGTCTTAGTGGCATTCAGCTTGATAGACGTTTTTGACGCTTAGCTTTTTCCAATGCCTTTGTTGTTTCTCAAGGTTAGAATAGGTTAGAATAACCCGTTGCTATTTGTCATTCAAGGTCATAAAATGGGATATCTAGAATAATAATGTGTAAGCATTCTGTAGGAGTAACACTTACGTTTTTGTCATTTCAAGGTTGTGAAATAGATTCTATATTGTATCAGGTGTACATACTGTAACTGTAGGCTTTCTTTGTGTTTAACTATAACATTAAACTTAATGAACCTCCTGTTGCATATAAACCTCTATACTCTATCCCCTGCTGTCCTCACATATAAACTCAACCCCTACCCTAGAGCAAACTATCTCCCCCCCCCCCCCCCCCAACCCGCTCTCTCTGGTTCAATAGAATTACTACCAATATAAGCTGTGTTATACAGCGCCGCTGAATTACTAAGGAGTGTATTCAAACGAAACCGCTCGACAAATTGGAATTGATTTTCCCGTGAATTTGTGAGGGATTACATTATTCAGCCTGGCGTCTCTTGTGGTGCAAAGACCAAAACAACACACTGTGTCTTTCTGTTAAAGCTAAACACTGGGTTATGCCTTCCACTCCTATACAGGTGACGGCAGACATTGTAACTAGGGTAATATTTGTATTCATCCCACTAATGGTTAAGGTTGGAATTGGGTGTAAAGTACTGATGCTAGATCTGTCGTTAGGGAACATTTCTACCTTGAGCGTATCTGTACAAAGCCAAAGAGCATATTATTGAATCGTGAGGCCTTCTGAGGTCTGTACAGTGGGACAAGTAGACAGTCATTAGCCGTGCGCTTCACATTCGCTAACAAAGTCTCTGATTCAGAGTCCATCACCGTCCTTTGATCTGCTTCAATCACAGACGCCACTGAAGACTCCTCAGCTCCAATCGCTCAGTTACACTGACAACCCACAGCTGGCCAGAGCTGATGCAATGTGAAGTGTGTGTGTCTTACCTATCAGTTCTTTGTTTCTGATGTCCAGGGCCATATTCCTGAGCGCGGTGGCCACGGCACACACCACACGGTCATTGTCTATCCTCAACAACTCCACCAGGATAGGAAGGCCTTTCTCTTTACGCACCGCAGCCCGGATATACACAGACCACTGGAGAGAGAGGGGGAAGAGTTAGACTGACGGACCACTGTAGGGGGAGGGGAAGAGTTAGACTGACGGACCACTGTAGATGGAGGGGAAGAGTTAGACTGACGGACAGGAGGGGTTGACTTAGACAGTACAGTAGGAGCACCCCTACCTTCCAGCTGCCTGCAGCCAGGTTCTGCAGTGCTCCAGCCGCCCCCTCCAGTGTATCAGGGTTGGAGCACTCTGACAGCAGGGTGAGGTAGGGCTTCACTATGGACGGGTGCCATAACATCTGGACCCCTTTTGGAGGGTCAGCTGAATCTTGGAGAGGGCCTACACCATCCCACTATAGGAGGTGGGAGAGAGAGGGGCAAGAGAGATAGAAAGAGCGAAGAGATGGGAGTGGGGGGGTTGTGGGGGTAAAGAAAAAGGGAGTTAGAAATAGGGAGAATAGTATTCTTTCTCCACATCTATCTCTGCGCTTTCATTAGCAATATAGCTGTGTATGCCCCTCAAATTCCCACTTCTCTGTAGAATAAGACTAGGCAGTACACCCTCCATCAACAGCTCTGAGTGTATATGTCAAGATAGAAACCTCATGATGCCTACTCTAGGTTCTGATCTGCCTACTCTAGGTTCTGATCTGCCTACTCTAGGTTCTGATCTGCCTACTCTAGGTTCTGATCTGCCTAATCTAGGCTCTGATCCTTGATCATAAAACCTTTGGGAGATTGGGAGATTGAGGAGAAATATAACTTGAACAGTGCAGACAATGTGCCCTAACAGTTCTGAATGTGGTGAAAACTTTTTGGAGACATTTTGTGTTTTTAACTGTTTGTAACCAGAGTGAATGAGAGCTGAGCTGATTGAACAAAGCCTTCATAGCTTGTGCGCAACAGAGCATATGATTGGTCCGTGGGGAGGGATCTGAGCGAATAGCAAAGCAGCAGTAGTAGTGACTGATGCCTGGAGTGTGATGGAGGGAAGAAATAACGAGTGATTGAAGGTTTGAGCCAAAAGAAAAAGAGAGACAAAGATGCTCATCTGACAGTTAATACATAATAAAAGAGTTTGTGGTCTTTTAATGTTCTCTGTTTGAAGCTCTCGCTTTGATTCATCATTTGGATCATAATTTATTAGTCTGTCCCTTCAGAAAATCCCTGCAGTGAACAAATTATATGGCTTGGCGGGAGCTTTTACCATATGTGTTAGCCTGTACTGTGTGTGTGTGTGTGTGTGTGTGTGTGTGTGTGTAACAGGGTTGGTTATGCTTCCACTTGCCACTTCAAAAATATGTATTTAGATGTTTATGTATTCAGATTGTCTGTGCGTGTCTGTGTCTGTGTGTCTGTGTGTGTGTGTGTCCACCTGGTCCTGTCCCTTCTTCTTCTTCTTCTTCTTGCCCCAGCAGCCTGAGGTCTCTCCGTCACGTCCGTTGGCGTCACACAGCAGACCGTCCAGCTCTTCTGAACCCAGCTGCTGGCCCTGCGACGTCTCCGCTGCCAGTCGGTAGGACAGGTTACGCAGTATACACACACAGTTTTCTATGGTCTACATGGGGGGAGGGGAGAGGGGAGAGCACGGGGAGAGGAGGGAGAGAGAAAGGAATATGATAATTTAACCTACTAAAGAGCAAAGTACCCTACAAAAATGTGTGTGTGTGTGTGTGTGTGTGTGTGTGTGTGTGTGTGTGTGTGTGTGTGTGTGTGTGTGTGTGTGTGTGTGTGTGTGTGTGTGTGTGTGTGTGTGTGTGTGCTGTGTGTGTGTGTGTCTGTGTGTGTGTGTGTGTGTGTGTGTGTGTGTGTGTGTGCTGTGTGTGTGTGTGTGTGTGTGTCTGTGTGTGTGTGTGTGTGTGTGTGTGTGTGTGTGTGTGTGTGTGTGTGTGTGTGTGTGTGTGTGTGTGTGTGTGTGTGTGTGTGTGAAGCAGCACTTAAAAGGAAGAGTGCCTAATTCCATCCGAGAATCGGGACGTGCTCTAACTTTCAAATTAGTTTAAAGAAATTCTCTCAAATTAGGAAAAATGAGTCCGAAACATCGTATCACACTCCATTTAACATTGTGTTAGGAGAAGACGAATTAGCAACAGCAGAGGAGTGTGTGTGTGTTAGTGTGTGTCAGTGCCTGTGTAAAGTATCACACGTAAGGAGCGTTTGGAAGTGATATGGAAAGCAGACTACGTGGAAATAACAAAGAAAAATCATCAATCATTTCGTACGACTCCTGTTTTTTAGAAGTTTCTCAGACTGATCCTTTACACAAGCAACTAAAATGACACTAATTGAACAGAATACTTAGACTGACTATATGGCTTTTCTGGCATTACAGACATAATACAAACACTGAGTCGCTCCAATTAGCTCCAACAGACCTGTTAGAGGAGGCCTGTTAGAGGAGGCCTGTTAGAGGAGGCCTGTTAGAGGAGGCCTGTTAGAGAAGGCCTGTTAGAGGAGGCCTGTTAGAGGAGGCCTGTTAGAGGAGGCCTGTTAGAGGAGGCCTGTTAGAGGAGACCTGTTAGAGGAGTTAGTTGTTTACCTCTGAAAACAGCCGAGGTAAATAACTCTGATGATAAACAACAGGTGCACAACTCCAGATGTAAACAACAGGTAAACAACTCCAGAAGTAAACACAGGTAAACAACTCCAGATGTAAACAACATGTAAACAACTCCAGAGGTAAACATCAGGTAAACAACCCCAGAAGTAACCAACAGGTAAACAACTCTGGAGGTAAACTGCAACAGGGAATGAAGGTTGGTGTAATTTCACTTATTGAACAGAGTGACAGAATGAAGGTAGAGAAAGAAAGTGGGAGGTAGAAAAATTAGAAGAGAAAGACAGAATGTAAAGATTAAAGTAAGAGAGAGAGATAGAGGCTAGATCAGGAGGACAGAAAGTCCACAAAAATAATGAAAAGTGTCACCCTGTCAGTGTCTCCTAATAACTTGGGACTAGTCAATGACAATGGCTATTGGCCCCATGCTTGCCAAAGAGCCCTCCTATGATTGTGCAGACAGCAGAGATGGGCAAGTTGTTAGAATGGTTAAGGAATGAAAGAGTTACATTCCAAATCGCTATTTCCATTATGAATGACGTGTGTTTTTTCACTATCTAATCCTGACGTGGGGTTTTTCCAATGACAGACGTATTTGTTTAAAATTTATCACCTGATGGTTTTATTTCAAAAAGACAAATAATCGTGTTTTTTGGCAAAATGCTACAGTTCCTTCAGAAAGTATGCCAAGAGTGAAGCTGTCATCAAGACAAAGGGTGGCTAATTTGAAAAATCTCAAATCTCAAATATATTTTGATTTATTTAGCACTTTTTTGGTTACTACATGATTCCGTATGTGTTATTTCAAAATAGTACAAATAAAGATAAACATTGAATGAGTAGGTGTGTCAAATTTTGACTGGTCCTGTTTGTAAATTAAATATTTCTGTATTTCATTTTCAATAAATTACCAAACATTTCTAAAAACATGTTTTTACTTTGTCATTATGGGGTATTGTGTTTGGATAGGTGAGAACATGTTGTTTTTTAAAATCCATTTTGAATTCAGGCTGTAACACAACAAAATGTGGAATGAGTCAATGGGTATGAATACTTTCTGAAGTAACTGTATATATCCGCCTCACTTTCAGAGAAATAAGTAGTACTGCTAAGTTTTACACAGCCAAATGTAACAAATAAATAACTACATTTCTATTTTTGTACTTTTACCCCTTTTTCTCCCCAATTGGTAGTTACAGTCTTGTCCAATCGCTGCAACTGCCCTACGGACTCGGGAGAGGCGAAGGTCGAGAGCTATGCGTCATCCAAAACACAACCCTGCCAAGCCATAATGCTTCTTGACACAGTGCTCACTTAACCCAGAAGCCAGCCACACCAATGTGTCGGAAACACTGTCCAGCTGGCGACCGAGTCAGCTTGCAGGCACCCGGTCCGCCACAAGGAGTCGCTAGAGTGCGACATGGAAATCCCAGCCGGCCAAATCCTCCCCTAACCCGGATGAAGCTGGGCCAATTGTGTACCGCCTCATGGGTCTCCTGGTCACGGCCAGCTTTGACACAGCCTGGGATCAAACCCGGGTCTGTAGTGACGCCTCCATTTTGAATTCAGGCCTTAGACCGCTGAGCCACTCGGGAGGCCATAAATAACTACATGTCTAATAAAGAACTGCACAAATGATACATTTTTTATATCAATATTGCAAAAACATTTTTAAAATAATTAAATACAGTAAAATGAGATCTGTATGTAAAACATTTACATTTTATATTTTTGTCATTTAGCAAATGCTCTTATATATAGCGACTTACAGTTAGTGCATTCATGTTAAGATAGCTAGGTGAGACAATCACATATCACAGTCAAATATACAGGATACGAACATTCCATTCCAGCCAAACAATAGATATATAGCGTTTTTCCAAACAACAAAAAATTCATACACATCAGAAATCTATGAATCAAAAATCTGAGAACAGTAAAATTGTACACACACATGAAAGTACCCATAAGCAACGCGTTCTGATGACAATTGGTGGATATAGCGTTTTGGAAATAAACTATACATTTAGAGAGACTGAGCTAAAGCAACCTTGAGAAGGTAGCCATCCACAACGTTTTTCTACTACTGTATTGAACTGATGGACACACACACGCAGACCCCCACACACACCTTGCTGTCGATGTCATTGCTGCCCAGAGCGGTCTGTATGATGTAGAGGAGGGAGTCTGTCAGTCCGTCACACTCTCTCATCCTCCTCCTGGCCTCCTCTCCAGCAGAACTCACGTTTCTGAAACACACAGAGGGATGGGGACAGATCAGAGATAATTTGATACACCACAGGGTATGGGGCTGTAAAACTCTAACATTGGGATTCGGGAATGATATCCACCCAAAACGGAAATGCAAGATTTTTGTAATCTTTAAAAAAACGTATTATATATATTTTTTACCCCAATTTTGTGGTATCCAATTGGTAGTTACAGTCTTGTCTCATCACTGCAACTCCCATACGGACTCGGGAGAGCCGAAGGTCAAGAGCTGTGCATCCTCCGAAACACAACCCAACTAAGCCGCACTGCTTCTTGACACAATGCCTATTTAACCCAGAATCCAGCCGCACCAATGTGTCGGAGGAAACATCGTACACCTGGCGACCGCGTCAGCGTGCACTGAGCCCAGCCCGACACAGGAGTCGCAATGGGACAAGGACATCCCTGCCGGTCAAACCCTCCCCTATCAACGCTAGGCCAATTGTGCGCCGCCACATGGGTCTCCCAGTCGGCTGCGACAGAGCCTGGACTCGAACCCAGAATCTCTGGTGGCACAGCTAGCACTGCGATGCAGTGCCTTAGACCACCGTGCCACTCAGGAGGCCCGGGAAATGCAAGATTGAACCAGAATGAAGGACAACAAATTAATATGTCTGTGTGTCTGCTCTTTGTGCGTACCCAACTAGTTTTTACAGTCACATTGGATTTATTAACTACAAAATGTTAAGGCTTGTTTTTAATTCTGGTGCCGCTCAACACATACACGCTTGTTAGCTAGCTTTAGTCAAGGGGGTGACATTGAGCCAACTCTCAAACGTTCAAGTATGTATTTTAGTATAATTCTGTTATTCAGTGAAGTAATAATAGGCCTACTCAACTAGCTCTCACAGTCTCATGTCAGAATTAGACGTTCATCATTGTTTCCCAAATGTAACGTTTTGAAGTTGTTGCAAACATCAAATTTCGAAGTGTTTAGGGTTAAGTTTAGGCATTAACTCCTAATTCTTAAGGTTAAGGAATTAACTCAGAATGGTTAAGGTAAGGGTTAAGGATTGGGATAGGCTTAAAACAAAATAACTTTATATTGCTGAATTTGAACTTGCAACCTCTGGAATCAGATGCTTACACCCATCTGCCATCTATGTCCACAATGCCCTAGCAAAACCGAAACCTACCTCACTATAACGTCGCTCACTATTGCCCCTAATGGCCGGTTTCCACTTCATCTCCCAACATCCTCAGAGATGGACGGACGTCGAATGCTGACTTGAATCACGGGTGACCTGGCTGTGCATACCTGCCTTCGGAAAGTATTCAGATCCCTTGACTTTTTCCTCATTTTCTACGTTACAGGCTTATTCTAAAATGGATTAAAACAAATGTAAATCCTCAGCAATCTACACACAATACCCCATAATGACAAAGTGAAAACAGGTTATGAGATTTGTTTGCACATTTATAAAAACAAACTTGTTTACATAAGTATTCAGACCCTTTTCTATGAGACTTAAAATTGAGCTCAGGTGCATCCTGTTTCCATTGATCTTCCTTGAGGTGTAGCTACAACTTGTTTGGAGTCCACCTGTGGTAAATTCAATCAATTTGACATGATTTGGAAAGGCACACACCTGTCTATATAAGGTCCCACAGTTGACAGTGCATGTCAGAGCAAAAACCAAGCCATGAGGTCGAAGGAATTGTCCGTAGAGCTCCGAGACAGGATTGTGTCGAGGCACAGATCTGGGGAAGGGTACCAAAAACATTTCTGCAGCATTGAAGGTCCCCAAGAATACAGTGGCCTCCATCATTCTTAAATGGAAGAAGTTTGGAACCACAAAGACTCTTCCTAGAGCTGGCCGCCCGGCCAAACTGAGCAATCGGGGGAGAAGGGCCTTGGTCAGGGAGGTGACCAAGAACCCAATGGTCACTCTGACAGAGCTCTAGAGTTCCTCTGTGGAGACGGGAGAACCTTCCAGAAGGACAACTTCTCTGCAGCATTCCACCAATCAGGATTTTATGGTAAAGTGCCAGACGGAAGCCACTCCTCAGTAAAAAACACATGACAGCCCGCGTGGAGTTTGCCAAAAGGCACCTAAAAACTCTATGACCATGAGAAAGAAGATTCTCTGTTCTGATGAAACCAAGATTCAACTCTTTGGCCTCAATGCCAAGCATCACGTCTGGAGGAAACCTGGCACCATCCCTACGGTGAAGCATGGGGGTGGCAGCATCATGCTGTGAGGGTGTTTTTCAGCGGCAGCGACTGGGAGACTAGTCAGGATCGAGGCAAAGATGAATGGAGCAAAGTACAGAGAGATCCTTGATGAAAAACTGCTCCAGAGCAATCAGGACCTCAGACTGGGGCGAAGGTTCACCTTCCAACAGGGCAACAACCCTAAGCACACAGACAAGACAACGCAGGAGTGGCTTCGGGACAAGTATCTGAATGTCCTAGAGTGGCCCAGCCAGAGCCCGAACTTGAACCCGATCACATCTCTGGAGAGACCTGAAAATAGCTGTGTAGCAACGCTCCCCATCCAACCTGACAGAGCTTGAGAGGATCTGCAGAGAAGAACGGGAGAAACTCCCCAAATACAGATGTGCCAAGCTCATACCCAAGAAGACTCGAGGCTGTAATTGCTGCCAAAGTTGCTTCAACAAAGTACTGAGTAAAGGGTCTGAATACTTCTGTAAATGTGATATTTCAGTATTTTTTATTTGTATAAATCTGCACAAATTTCTCTATTGGGTATTGTGTGTAGATTGATGAGAAAAAATAGAATTTAATAACATTTAGAATAAGGCTGTAACGTAACAAAATGTGGAATTACTCAAAGGGTCTGAATACTTTCCCAATGCACTTTATGTGTGTGTGACTGTGTCAATTACTGGATGCTGGTGGGAGGAGCATTGGGAGGATGGGCTCATTGTACCGGCTGGAATGGAGTCAATGGAACGGTACCAAACACATCAAACACATGGAAACAACTTGCTGTCCATTAATTCCATTCCAGCTATTACAATGAGCCCATCCTTCTATAGCTTCTCCCACCAGCCTCCTCTGGTGTCAGTATCATTCTCAGCTGGGTACCAATGGGACTGAACCTATTTGATCCACGCACCATGCAATCTCCCAGTCAGCCATGGTTGATAATACACAAAACAGACTCATACACTACCTGGCTTTGTCATTTCTTTCCAGTGCGTTCAGAGCCAGCTAAATCAATTGTAACAGTTCATTCAATACAATTGCCAGATGACAGGGGAAGAAAATGATATATTTGCCGAACACATATCCCGCCAAGTCTAGCTTGCTCTTTCTCGCTATCTCTCTTTCTGATATTATCTCTCTCTCTCTCCCTTCCCCTCTCTCTGTAATGTGAAATATTCATAAAGGCATTAGCTACATGTCATTGAAGCTGTATTGATGATTTGGGGTATTAATGTTTGACACCATGCTGCTAATTTTCTTTATGGTTTTGAGTATATTGACGTAATCAACATTCAACATAGCTGGCAGCCACTGTTTTGATGTCCAAAACCTCTATTTGTGAACGTTATGCATTTGCAAAAGTTAATTTGTGTGATTTCATGTGTGTTACAGTATGCACTAAGCTATTTTCTTTCATTTGTAAACTTGCTTTTTTCACATGCTACTTCATAACAAGGAGACAAGGCGACAGGGTGAGTTGTTGGTGAGGTTTGAGGCGAGAGCAGAGGACAGGAGTAGGGTGAGGACAGGACAGGGAAGATGGTCCTGTATGTATGAATAAACATAGAGACATTTGTCAGTCAGGCCAGGGAAATGAAGTGAGAGCAGCATCCATCCCATCAGAGTGAACTGAAGCCAATCATGTGTTTCAGTAATGAGCAGACAGACAGTCAATTAGAGGCTCCAGCTCTGGGCCTTGTGTTCACACTGAAGGTCAAGTCATCTCCTCTGCTCTCTGAATACCAAACATACAAATTATACTATACACGACGAAACCTTAGACTGTGCTCTCGCTGTTAACAGAGACAATGGTTCTGACAGATATGAACACAGAATACAATATGAATTCACCTCAAGTAAATGATGGGGATCAATCCCAAATCAGGCTGACAGGATGTTTTAATCATGTTTAAATAGGCTGATTGATGAACCTGATCAACCTCAAACCTTAATGATATTCAAACACTCACATTTGAATAGATTCAAATAATTCATCATTCCAACACAACAGTCTTGCTTATGAGTAGAGATTGGTTATAAACAGTATGTTTCTACTTATAGCCAGCTTGATGTGTTAGTGGGAAGCCATCTTCATTTCCTGAGTACAGTTTTAATGAAGCAGAGAGGACACAGCCCTATCCTCACCTCTCTCCCACATCTCTCCTTCTGTTGTGGATTGGTTGTCAATATAGACTAGCATGTGTGAGTTCCACCAGGACAGAGTAAGAACGTAAGAAAGCAGTCCCCAGACGTAGACCATCGTCTAAATCAGTGGTCGCAACGGGGGAACTGCAGTGGGGTCACCAATTCATTTCGATTTTTGTATGGGAAAATATACACTGCTCAAAAAAATAAAGGGAACACTAAAATAACACATCCTAGATCTGAATGAATGAAATATTCTTATGAAATACTTTTTTCTTTACATAGTTGAATGTGCTGACAACAAAATCACACAAAAATGATCAATGGAAATCAAATTTATCAACCCATGGAGGTCTGGATTTGGAGTCACACTCAAAATTAAAGTGGAAAACCACACTACAGGCTGATCCAACTTTGATGTAATGTCCTTAAAACAAGTCAACATGAGGCTCAGTAGTGTGTGTGGCCTCCACGTGCCTGTATGACCTCCCTACAACGCCTGGGCATGCTCCTGATGAGGTGGCGGATGGTCTCCTGAGGGATCTCCTCCCAGACCTGGACTAAAGCATCCGCCAACTCCTGGACAGTCTGTGGTGCAACATGGCGTTGGTGGATGGAGCGAGACATGATGTCCCAGATGTGCTCAATTGGATTCAGGTCTGGGGAACGGGTGGGCCAGTCCATAGCATCAATGCCTTCCTCTTGCAGGAACTGCTGACACACTCCAGCCACATGAGGTCTAGCATTGTCTTGCATTAGGTGGAACCCAGGGCCAACCGCACCAGCATATGGTCTCACAAGGGGTCTGAGGATCTCATCTCGGTACCTAATGGCAGTCAGGCTACCTCTGGCGAGCACATGGAGGGCTGTGCGGCCCCCAAAGAAATGCCACCCCACACCATGACTGACCCACCGCCAAACCGGTCATGCTGGAGGATGTTGCAGGCAGCAGAACGTTCTCCACGGCGTCTCCAGACTCTGTCACGTCTGTCACATGTGCTCAGTGTGAACCTGCTTTCATCTGTGAAGAGCACAGGGCACCAGTGGCGAATTTGCCAATCTTGGTGTTCTCTGGCAAATGCCAAATGTCCTGCGCGGTGTTGGGCTGTAAGCACAACCCCCACCTGTGGACGTCGGGCCCTCATACCACCCTCATGGAGTCTGTTTCTGACCGTTTGAGCAGACACATGCACATTTGTGGCCTGCTGGAGGTCATTTTGCAGGGCTCTAGTAGTGCTCCTCTTGCTCCTCCTTGCACAAAGCCGGAGGTAGCGGTCCTGCTGCTGGGTTGTTGCCCTCCTACGGCCTCCTCCACGTCTCCTGATGTACTGGCCTGTCTCCTGGTAACGCCTCCATGCTCTGGACACTACGCTGACAGACACAGCAAACCTTCTTGCCACAGCTCGCATTGATGTGCCATCCTGGATGAGCTGCACTACCTGAGCCACTTGTGTGGGTTGTAGACTCCGTCTCATGCTACCACTAGAGGGAAAGCACCGCCAGCATTCAAAAGTGACCAAAACATCAGCCAGGAAGCATAGGAACCGAGAAGTGGTCTGTGGTCACCACCTGCAGAACCACTCCTTTATTGGGGGTGTCTTGCTAATTGCCTATAATTTCCACCTTTTGTCTATTCCATTTGCAGTTGCAGTTGCTTCCTAAGTGGACAGTTTGATTTCACAGAAGTGTGATTGACTTGGAGTTACATTGTGTTGTTTAAGTGTTCCCTTTATTTTTTTGAGCAGTGTACAATTTTTTTTTAGAAAGATAATTAGAAAAATTGGAAAAAATGTGAATACCACTGGTCTAAATCTTCATTTACAGGCTGCAGAGCTGTCATAGTTTCCAGTTCAGATTTTAAACCGATTTAGTCACTTCTCTAGTGCTAATTATAATGTGATAGATCCCACAAGGGGCCTCAGCTTGCCGATTCCTGGTTTAACAAAAGGTTGAAGAACAATGTTGTAGAATGGTGGTGTGGACTGTGTAATAATATGCTGGAGACAGACTGTATGGTTTCTGAGAGGAGGTAACGCGATGATGACACCCGTCATAAGGAAAGAAAGAACTTGGGAAAATGTGAATAAGCCCCACCTAATTACTCTGTGTGTGTGTGTGTGTGTGTGTGTGTGTGTGTGTGTGTGTGTGTGTGTGTGTGTGTGTGTGTGTGTGTGTGTGTGTGTGTGTGTGTGTGTGTGTGTGTGTGTGTGTGTGTGTGTGTGTGTGTGATGGAGTCAGAAGAAGAAATAGTCTGACCTCTCCTCTTAAACCTCTGAGACAGATCATCAGAAATCTACTACGGGAGATTGCTGAGATTAAACACAGACACACCAATGCACACACCCTCAAACACTCTATTACATGACCAATCATATCCTCAGAGTGTGTGTAAATTTCCAGGCAGGTAACAGGTTATTTCCAGCAGTAAATGAGCCTGTTAGCCTTTAGCGCTAACGCTGCTAATTTATTATGTGTTACTCTCTATAAATCCCATCTAATGAATTAGCATACTTTGTTAGCTAATTACTTATTGAACACCTTTAGCAGAGGATTTAATAACCCACACATTAAATACTTTTATATGTGTTATTCTTAGGAGTTGAATAACTATCTGCTTTCCTATAAATAGTTTCAAAGTGAAGACATGGTACAATTAAGCAATAAGCCACGAGGGGGTGTAGTATATGGCCAATATACCACGGCTAAGGGCTGTTCTTAGGCACAATGCAAAGCAGAGTGCCTGGATACAGCCCTTATCCGTGGTATATTGGCCATATAGCACAAACCCTGAGGTGCCTTATTGCTATTATAAACTGGTTACCAACATAATTAGAGCTGTAAAATTACATGTTTTGTCATACGCGTGGTATACGGTCTGATATACCACGGCTGTCAGCCAATCAGCATTCAGGGATTGAACCACACAGCTTATAATGCATTATGTATTACTTGGTATAGCAACCATTGAAGAATTGTATATCTTATTGGCTTTCAAGTAAACTTAGAGTACGTTTGAAATCTATAGATTTTCAATAAAGCTACTAGAAACTAGATTTTTGGTCAAGTGTAGAAAAAATATTAGCACCAGATGGCTATCTTCTGTTGTCCAAGATATGAATAACCCAAGGGGGACTACGGATGTAACAGCTCTGTCTGTCTGTCTGTGTCTCTGTCTGTCTGTCCGTGTCCGTGTCCGTGTCCGTGTCCGTGTCCGTGTCCGTGTCCGTGTGTGTGTGTGTGTGTGTGTGTGTGTGTGTGTGTGTGTGTGTGTGTGTGTGTGTGTGTGTGTGTGTGTGTGTGTGTGTGTGTGTGTGTGTGTGTGTGTGTGTGTGTGTGAGACACCAGTTGCAGGGGGCAGCCACCAGATGTTTCAACAGGATTAGGGCTAGGGTGGTCATGAAATTTTGTCAGCCGGGGGTTGTCAACCAAATAACTGCCGGTCTCACAGTAATTGACCGTTAATTAACATTACAAAATGTAGCATCTCCTGGCTTCCAAGTACAGCCTACAAGACACTGATGCAGACCTTTGGAATATCTACATTTAAAAAAAAGAAGAAATCCATTTAATATAGCCTACACCATCACAATATATCCATTATTTATTTTAGACAGGTCTAAAGAAACATGATAGGAAGAAAATGTAGTCTACTTCAGAAGAACAGAATAGCACACACTGAGTTGTCCATATATTAGGTCCTGATCTGGCTATGCCAAATGGCTGTGGGCTACACATGTTCATTTAGCAGACCAGATTTGCTTAGAATTTAGGGGCATTATTTTTTATTATTTTATAGTATGAAGACCAACATTCTCTAATCAACACAGCTGAATAAAATAGAAAGGATATTTTCTCCAAATGATTTCAGGGAGTGCGCACATGAGGCAATTCTGTGTTGAGCGCTTAACAAAGAAACAGGTCGTTCTATATGCTTAATTTAGAGTTATTTATGCAACTTTAGTTGTAATACAAACATTGGGCTATATGTTTAGATTCTAAGGCTGCATGATGCAACTCTAATGATGATTTGAAAAAAGTTGTGCAGGCTGTACACACTTCATCAGTCTCTCATTCACAATTTGACAAGCACTTGACAATGCCTCGAATTTCCCAGTGGCATCCCCTTTGTGTGGCCGTAATTCCCCCTAAAAATTCCATGTATTTTGCGGCTAGTGGGCTTTGTGCCCTTGGGCTGAATATAATCATTAGAATTCCCTTCTCCCAGCTGCGTTCTCCGAGGCATCTCTCACTCACATGGCTCTCTCAGATATCTCAGTTCTTATTAGCCAATGCCCGTCATGTGATCGGGTCCTTCTCACAGGCTACAAGTGAAGACAGACACATCGTGGACGCAACTGCATGCGTCCCAACTGCATGCGTCCTTATCGAATTCTGAGGCACATATTGAAGATGTTGGAAGAACTCTCAACATTTACTTTTCATCAGCCAACAAGATGAGTAGGCCTAACGAACAGCAAAAGCACTAGCCTATGTCAATCTACTATCCACCGTAGTACAAAGAGTTGACCTATTCTATTCTGTGGGAAAAATAAATATTCAATGCATCGTCTGGGACAGTTATGGGATGCGATAGATCCCAAATTAATACAATCACGAGCATCAGAACCTTTTCTGAGGCTGATGCAACAGATCAGAAAGTTTAGCATAAAATGTTGATAAACTATTAGGTTATTTCTTCACATTATAAGTGCAGCAATGCGCACACAGCAGTGCGAATGTTCCTAAATTCAATCAATCAGCGGGAAAACACCATTCTCAAAAGTGACCGCAAATGTGATTATAAATGTAATACTTTTATTATAAAGGTCCATTTTTATGGTGAACATTTTCTTCCCCAAACTCACACGCTGCGTATGTATGCCAGTTAGGCTCTGTACCTGTTGTAAAGCAGATTAACATACTTCATTTTAAGAAGGTATTTGTCCACTTTAGTTGTGATACAAACCTTATCAACACATATAAGCCTATGGGCTAGGCCTAATGATGTGTGCAACTATGATTTGAAAAAGTCGCAAAAAAAGGCATGCACTGTTTCTTGCCTTACTGCACACAAGCTGGGCATCATTCACAAGTGATAGGCTAATATTGTCACCCATCAGACTAATCTTGATTTAATCTTGTCTTTACATACACTAAATGATATGTGTGAATTTTTGGGGGATTCAGAATGGACTGTTATCATGCACTTGTCTAGAAACAGGGCCAGGGGGAAAAAATACATGTCATCTATGCACTTAAATAGTGAATGAGGACGCTTTTCCCCTGGTTGATTTTCATGCCAGCCAGCTAGGCTATACTCCTGTTGTAAAGAGAAGTAATGTGCTTAATATTAGGAAAGTTAAGAAATAAATACTGTATAGTATTCCTAGCCTATAGGAAGCTGATGGGATCCTCTTCTTTTTAATAGAGGCCATCAAAACGCTGTTTTCTTATGCAATTGCATAGCCTATAGAAATGTTGCTCAACATGAGCACATTGGCTCTCATTAAGTGTTTGATTAGAATTTCGATTACATTTACATTGATGTCAGAGTGATTACAGGGACAATAGAGTGCTGAGTACCAGGCAGTTAGCACATTTGGTAGGCTTCTAATGACCATCAGCAGCATCAGAACTTGGAGAATTCCACGGTGACCATGGAATTTGACTACCATAATGACTTGTGCGGCGGTAATACGGTCACTGTAACAGCGCGCACGCACGCACGCACGCACGCACGCACGCACGCACGCACGCACGCACGCACGCACACACACACACACACACACACACACACACACACACACACACACACACACACACACACACACACACACACACACACACACACACACACACACACACACACACACACGTTACTCCAACACAGCAAGCAGCAGGTAACACTTTGTCCCTGTTTAGGTCACTTGTCCCTCTTTTTGGATCCTGAGTGGCGCAGCGGTTTAGGGCACTGCATCGCAGTGTTTGAGTCGTCACTACAGACCTGGGCTCGATCCCGGGCTGTATCACAACCCGGTTGTGTTCGGAAGTCCAATAAGATGGTGCACAATTGGCCCAGCGTCGTCTGGGTTAGGGGAGGGTTTGGCCGGGGTAGGCCGTCATTGTAAATAAGAATTTTTTCTTAACTGACTTGCCTAGTTAAATAAAGGTTACATTTTATAAAAGAACAAACAAGCCCCTGCATAGAAGAGAAGGAAACCCCTCCACAGGAGTCCCCGTGTTTGGCCTGATAAGACTGATATCATTATTTGTGTATGTTTGGCTGTGTGTGTGTGTGTGTGTGTGTGTGTGTGTGTGTGTGTGTGTGTGTGTGTGTGTGTGTGTGTGTGTGTGTGTGTGTGTGTGTGTGTGTGTGTGTGTTCCAAGCAAAATGTCAACAATTTGGCAGTAGAGAGTGGCAAAAAACACACCAATCAATCATATATTTGTACCTCACACAGCTGGCCAGCTGCCACCAGCAGCACCAGTGATCTAATTATAGTTATCAACACCTACGAGGGACAGAACGAGGAGGAGGAGAAAGGGGGAGGAGGGGAGAGGAGACAGAGGGGGAGGAGGGGAGAGGAGAAAGAGGGGGAGGAAAGGGAAGGGAGGGGAAGAGAGAGTAATGGAGAGAGAGTGGGAGAGGAGGGGGGTGGGTAGCTCTTGGGTACATCTGCCTATTAAAGGGCATATGGACCCATCACCTTCATTAGATGACTCGTCTCATATTTGCATTTAGAGGGCCTCTCTCTTTCTCACACACACAAACACACACGATGCCTCGTCCAACACTTCATTCCCCTTCCCATCTCCATCTCTTCAATGTCAGCTATGATTCCAGAGATTGATTCAGTTTCACCACCACAACACATACACCTATATTGTAGCAGGTGAAAGGGTCTGGAATTGAACTGAAGACACAGACCAAACAGAGTGGCCCCATGTCATTCTAACCCCAAAATAGATAGATTCCAACAACCAAGACCAGTTCAGAGAAACCCTCACTCTCTCTCGCTCTCTCTCTATATATGAAATCCTCTCTCTCTCTCAATTAAATTAAATTCAATTGACTTTATTGACATGGCAAGTTCATTATTACTTACATTGTCAAAGTATACATATCGAAAAATCAAAATCAAATATATATGTATATACTGTATATACAAAATATATATATATTTATATATAAATAAATGGTGGGACCAACAGCAATAATAATAGTAGTAGTGGACATGGGATCACCATTAACAACAACTACAACAACAATATTAATTAGAACAACAATACATTAAAGCAACAGTAGTAGACCAGTGTCAACATGACTGAGAAGACACATGACCTGGTATGAAAGACAAAACAAAACAAGATGGGAAATATTATCAACATTACTTTGCACTTTTCACTGGCTGTCCCTCAGGTTGTGGCAGGAAGACACATATTTGGCTGCCAAAACTGCACATTTTTTTATAGTTTCAAATTCTTTGTATTGAATTATAATTCTCTCTCTCTCTCTCTCTCTCTCTCTCTCTCTCTCTCTCTCTCTCTCTCTCTCTCTCTCTCTCTCTCTCTCTCTCTCTCTATATATATATATATATATATATATATATACACTGCTCAAAAAAATAAAGGGAACACTAAAATACACACATCCTAGATCTGAATGAATGAAATATTCTTATGAAGTACTTTTTTCTTTACATAGTTGAATGTGCTGACAACAAAATCACACAAAAATGATCAATGGAAATCAAATTTATCAATCCATGGAGGTCTGGATTTGGAGTCACACTCAAAATTAAAGTGGAAAACCACACTACAGGCTGATCCAACTTTGATGTAATGTCCTTAAAACAAGTCAAAATGAGGCTCAGTAGTGTGTGTGGCCTCCACGTGCCTGTATGACCTCCCTACAACGCCTGGGCATGCTCCTGATGAGGTGGCGGATGGTCTCCTGAGGGATCTCCTCCCAGACCTGGACTAAAGCATCCGCCAACTCCTGGACAGTCTGTGGTGCAACGTGGCGTTGGTGGATGGAGCGAGACATGATGTCCCAGATGTGCTCAATTGGAATCGGGTCTGGGGAATGGGCGGGCCAGTCCATAGCATCAATGCCTTCCTCTTGCAGGAACTGCTGACACACTCCAGCCACATGAGGTCTAGCATTGTCTTGCATTAGGAGGAACCCAGGGCCAACCGCACCAGCATATGGTCTCACAAGGGGTCTGAGGATCTCATCTCGGTACCTAATGGCAGTCAGGCTACCTCTGGCGAGCACATGGAGGGCTGTGCGGCCCCCCAAAGAAATGCCACCCCACAACATGACTGACCCACCGCCAAACCGGTCATGCTGGAGGATGTTGCAGGCAGCAGAACGTTCTCCACGGCGTCTCCAGACTCTGTCACGTCTGTCACATGTGCTCAGTGTGCTCAGTGTGAACCTGCTTTCATCTGTGAAGAGCACAGGGCGCCAGTGGCGAATTTGCCAATCTTGGTGTTCTCTGGCAAATGCCAAACGTCCTGCACGGTGTTGGGCTGTAAGCACAACCCCCACCTGTGGACGTCAGGTGGGAGTCTGTTTCTGACCGTTTGAGCAGACACATGCACATTTGTGGCCTGCTGGAGGTCATTTTGCAGGGCTCTGGCAGTGCTCCACCTGCACCTCCTTGCACAAAGGCAGAGGTAGCGGTCCTGCTGCTGGGTTGTTGCCCTCCTACGGCCTCCTCCACGTCTCCTGATGTACTGGCCTGTCTCCTGGTAGCGCCTCCATGCTCTGGACACTACGCTGACAGACACAGCAAACCTTCTTGCCACAGCTCGCATTGATGTGCCATCCTGGATGAGCTGCACTACCTGAGCCACTTGTGTGGGTTGTAGACTCCGTCTCATGCTACCACTAGAGGGAAAGCACCGCCAGCATTCAAAAGTGACCAAAACATCAGCCAGGAAGCATAGGAACTGAGAAGTGGTCTGTGGTCACCACCTGCAGAACCACTCCTTTATTGGGGGTGTCTTGCTAATTGCCTATAATTTCCACCTTTTGTCTATTCCATTTGCACAACAGCATGTGAAATTTATTGTCAATCAGTGTTGCTTCCTAAGTGGACAGTTTGATTTCACAGAAGTGTGATTGACTTGGAGTTACATTGTGTTGTTTAAGTGTTCCCTTTATTTTTTTGAGCAGTGTATATATATATATATATATATTAGAGAAAGCTCATTTGTGTCCCCCGGTCAATACCGTGACAGCATCATTTATCAACACGCCCTTTCTGTCCCCCTGCTACTCCCCACCCCAACCCCTGTCTATCTCAGCCCTCACCCCCCCCCCCCCCCCCCCTTCTGTCTGACATACACCCCTGGTCCCCAATCCTATCATTGTGTCCTACTTATCAAACTACTAAAGCCCAGAGGCCGCAATGGAACACCAATAATGTTCAGGCTGAGAAACCAGTGTGAGTTCTCAGGACATAGGCTTATTACTGGGAACACTGAGGCCCAGGAACACTGTGAGAGGCTACAGAACACTATGGGAACGTTTAGAATAATGATTACAATCTCAGACCTCTGACACTGGTTGGAGGAATGGAGATGTCTATAACGCTGTGTACACAAAAAGCCCGGAACACTCTGTGAGAGAGAGGTGGGAACACTGACAAATACCTGATGACACAGATGAACCGCTCAGAGCCATCAGAATGTCTTTCTTACGAAGAAAGATTTTAGAACGTCTGTAGAATGCCCTCAGATTTGCCGTGACAAAAGCATTTCTGCCAGAATGTATGTGTGTGTGTGTGTGACAGAGAGAGAGTGTGTGTGTGAGTGGGTAAGTGTGTCGGGGGAACATGGTTCAATGTGTCTGAAGAGACCATAATCTGATTTGTTCTTCTTTGAGGTGCCTGAATCCCATTTTGTGTGTGTGTGTGTGTGTGTGTGTGTGTGTGTGTGTGTGTGTGTGTGTGTGTGTGTGTGTGTGTGTGTGTGTGTGTGTGTGTGTGTGTGTGTGTGTGTGTGTGTGTGTGTGTGTGTGTGTGTGTGTGTGTGTCAGTGTGTGTGTGTGTGAATGAGAGAGGAATACACACACACGTCCAGCTCAGCTCTCTGTAATACGTCTGCCATGGCGGCAGCTACAGTGATTCCCCCAGAGGCGCTAACACAGACAGCAGGAACAGCAATATCTGTATCTCCACTCCATCTCTCACACACTCCATTTCATATCACTTATGGACATATTTGTCAGGGGCCATGTGTACGAATTTACATGAATGCGAGCTCGTTTTCCGTCTAAATAATGTAGATAAATACTTTTAGGATATCATGTATGAACCAACCCACAATGGGATTTGATGTACAAGAGATCTGCAGGGTATGTTGTAGAGCCACTACCTCCGGAGTTTCTCACACACAACGAAGGACACACAAACACATATGCGCACACGCACAGCACAGCACATGCACAACCCCCAAGTTTTGGCCTGCAACTGTTGCTATGGATACCTCCCAGAGCGAGAGCACAAGAAGGAGAGAGAGAGAGAGAGAGAGAGAGAGAGAGAGAGAGAGAGAGAGAGAGAGAGAGAGAAAGAAAGAAAGTCTTAAGTGAGGCTGTGCTCTGTGTTTCTATAGACTCATGGATCAGAAACATATGCCTTAATCATACCAGTACCACACAGCACACACACACCCGCTGCGAAGTTTTCACACTGCGTCGAAATGTCATTAAACATGATGACATGAATCATTCTCCTCTATTACATACACTGCAGTGTACTGTAGAGGTAGAGGCAGTGGAAAATCACTGCATAATGAATCTATACCATTAACACAGAAATAATGAGTCATACCATACTGTATGGTTTCTCATAGGGTTAGAGGGAGATGGAGGGGAGACAGGGGCGTGTGCGTGGTGCTGTGAGGGAGGATTTAAACTCTAACACACAGAAAAATACTTTAGCAGCAACAAACCACAAGGGACTCTAACTGGAATATGTTCCTCACGCAAAACGAGGTGTGTGAAAGCACAAGTACAGGTGCACTCACCGAGGCAGTCGGTGCCGTTACTGTGTGTGTGTCTGCATGTGTGTGACTCACCTGAGGCAGCCGGTGGCATTGCGGAGCACCTGGGAGGTGTGTGTGTGTTGCTTGCGGTCGTCATGGAGATTGTGGGAGGAGTCCCAGGAGGAAGAGTGGGGGATGATGACGCTATTGGTCAGAACGGCCAACGCATCCTGGATGATTGGCATCTTCAGGGCGTCACACGATGACAGGTTCCACAACACACCTGAGGACACACACACACATACAGCTGGGTTAAAATACAGATAAAGAACATACTGTGTTTGAGGAGGACTAGCGATTGAATGCAGAGGAACAGCCATCATTAAACGTACATGTTCAGAACCATCTGACATCTGTCTCTTAGCAACAGTTAATCATATGATGCAGCCATTGTTATTCTGTCGCTTTCCATGCAAACCCAGCTTTAAACTTGAAGCCCTCCCTGGCTCCCTCTCTCTGTGACGGTATGCGGGTCGATCAGCTTAAATTAGAGAGACACTTGTGTCACTAATTAAGATTGGAACCCAACACAAAGACAGGAGATTTATTCACGGAATTAAAAATGTGTAGTTTACACAGCTTTCCTGAGAGGAGGAAGGAAGGCAGAAAGCGGAGGCAACAAGAGAGAAATAAGAGTTTTTATGGCCAATTTAATACGAAAGCACTGCTCTGCGCACAAAGAACACTCAATTACACAATCAACAGCGTCTAGACTGAGGTTTAGTTTCCATCAAGACCAAGACTGAATGAACATTAAGATGGTTTAAAAACAGTTTGAGGACCATTCACATCTGTTGGTAAGTCTTACAATAGAAAAGAATAACAAAGGATTGGTTGTTAATTTATAGGCATGTCTGAGGCTCTTGTCTCCCCTCAGCTATGATGTATCTATTAGGCTGTGGGACAGGCCAGAGGACCACATCAATCAACTATGATATAATTAACATAAGAATGATAATAATCAATATTGTCAACGGGACAATCAGTAACCACAATAATCAAGGGTAAAAATAACCATACAATGAACAATAACAATGGCAGGTTGGACATGTTGATTGGTCTGTCAGACACTGTCCCTCATAGCAGGCAGCAATGTAGTGTGTTGCCAACCCACAGCTCTCTGCGTCCTACCCCAACAGGATGGGTAGCCTATTCTCAACAGAGAGGTCGATGAAACTTTGAATAACGGTTAGAATTTTGGGGAAATGACACTCTCTAATTGTTTGACATTTTGTCAGGACCTTTGGCCTATGTATCTCTCTGTCCACTCCCTCCAAATACACACACTGACTCAACCCACCCTACATATAAGCACACACACACACATACTAACAACAACACTCTTAGCCTGCGGGAGGTAGGCTGCAGTCAGATGGTGGAACAGATGTCTACTCTCTGACGGGTGAGAGGAGGGCTGACATCCTATTGGTGGATGGTGACACGCGCCCCTCATTAACATTCCAAACATGCTAATTAGTGCTTCCTCCGGGTCTGGCTAACCATCTCACAGAGAGAGAGAGAGAGAGAGAGAGAGAGAGAGAGAGAGAGAGAGAGAGAGAGAGAGAGAGAGAGAGAGAGAGAGAGAGAGAGAGAGAGAGAGAGAGAGAGAGAGAGAGAGAGAGAGAGAGAGAGAGAGAGAGAGAGAGAGAGAGAGAGAGAGAGAGAGAGAGAGAGAGAGAGAGAGAGAGAGAGAGAGACAGAGAGAGAGAGAGATAAAGAGAGCGAGAGAGTGATAAAGAGAGGGGGGTGCAGAGGCCAAACTGGCACAGCAGCAGAGGAGAGGAGAGACATTGTTTAATTCATCTTCTCCAATCAGATCTATTCTGTCCAGTTGAATGCTTATCACTGTCCGCCATTTTCATGGTCAGTACACAGTTTATAACACCTTTCAGCGCGCACATGTCCTTGTGGGCCACTTTATAGTTTACCGTCAATGTTAGCATACTGGAACTGTATTGTGTTGCAGTGTATAGACTAAAGCTGTATTGTGCAATTGTAATACAGTACGTGTTCTACTATACTGCATTATCCTTCTAGTTAGATGTAATAGTAACCTATTACATACTGCATACCATTTAAGAAGTCAGTACTGTTTTCACAAGCCATATTTCATTACATTTACACTGCATACTGTAGTAAGCTAAGCTGATTATGCATCTTGTAGTCATAATTGCATATTATTGTGCCCTACAATACAGTTGAAGTCGGAAGTTTACATACACTTAGGTTGGAGTCAGTAAAACTTGTTTTTCAACGACTCCACACATTTCTTGTTAACAGACTATAGTTTTGGCAAGTCGGTTAGGACATCTACATAGTAATTTTTACAACAATTGTTTACAGACAGATTATTTCAGGTATAATTCACTGTATCACAATTCCAGTTGGTCAGAAGTTTACATACACTAAGTTGACTGTGCCTTTAAACAACTTGGAAAATTCCAGAAAATGATGTAATGGCTTTAGAAGCTTCTG
The DNA here is from genome assembly GCF_045679555.1 of Salvelinus alpinus. Classification (NCBI taxonomy): domain Eukaryota; kingdom Metazoa; phylum Chordata; class Actinopteri; order Salmoniformes; family Salmonidae; genus Salvelinus; species Salvelinus alpinus. The sequence goes on from NC_092093.1 coordinate 69,196,334, forward strand.
ATAGGCTAATTGACATCATTTGACTCAATTGGAGGTGTACCTGTGGATGTATTTCAAGGCCTACCTTCAAACTCAGTGCCTCTTTGCTTGACATCATGGGAAAATCAAAAGAAATCAGCGAAGACCTCAGAAAAACAATTTTAGACCTCCACAAGTCTGGTTCATCCTTGGGAGCAATTTCCAAACGCCTAAAGGTGCCACGTTCATCTGTACAAACAATAGTACGCAAGTATAAACACCATGTGACCACACAGCCGTCATATCGCTCAGGAAGGAGAGGCGTTCCGTCTCCTAGAGATAAACGTACTTTAGTGCGAAAAGTGCAAATCAATCCTAGAACAACAGCAAAGGACCTTGTGAAGAAGCTGGAGGAAACAGGTCCAAAAGTATCTCAATCCACAGTAAAACAACTCCTATGTCGACATAACCTGAAAGGCCACTCAGCAAGGAAGAAGCCACTGCTCCAAAACTGCCATAAAAAAGCCAGACTACGGTTTGCAACTGCACATGAGGACAAAGATCGTACTTTTTGGAGAAATGTCCTCTGGTCTGATGAAACAAAAATAGAACTGTTTGGCCATAATGACAATCGTTATCTTTGGAGGGAAAAGGGGGATGCTTGCAAGCCGAAGAACACCATCCCAACCGTGAAGCACGGGGGGGGCAGCATCATGTTGTGCGGGTACTTTGCTGCAGGAGAGACTGGTGCACTTCACAAAATAGATGGCATCATGAGGCAGGGAAAATTATGTGGATATATTGAAGCAACATCTCAAGACATCAGTCAGGAAGTTCAAGCTTGGTCGCAAACGGGTCTTCCAAATGGACAATGACCTCAAGCATACTTCCAAAGTTGTGGCAGAATGGCTTAAGGACAACAAAGTCAAGGTATTGGAGTGGCCATCACAAAGCTCTGACCTCAATCCTATAGAAAATGTGTGGGCAGAACTGAAAAAGTGTGTGCCAGCAAGTAGGCCTAAAAACCTGACTCAGTTACACCAGCTCTGTCAGGAGCAATGGGCCAAAATTCACCCAACTTATTGTGGGAAGCTTGTGGAAGGCTACCCAAAACGTTTGACCCAAGTTAAACCACTTTAAAGGCAATGCTGCCAAATACTAATTGAGTGTATGTAAACTTTTGACCCACTGGGAATGTGATGAAAGAAATAAAAACTGAAATAAATCATTCTATCTACTATTATTCTGACATTTCATGTCCTTAAAATAAAGTGGTGATCCTAACTGACCTAAGACAGGCAATTTTTACTAGGATTAAAAGTCAGGTATTGTGAAAAACTGAGTTTAAATGTATTTGGCTAAGATGTATGTAAACTTCCGACTTCAACTGTATGTCCTTTTTTCTATTCCTTGTAGAACCACATCCTCCAGTTGTTCATTAAAGGACCCTAAAGACTACCAGCTTGTGGTTTATGGTGGTGAGGTGGCAGCCTTGTGGCAATTCAGTGTATTCAACCTTGCAACCTAGCTTAGCTATCAGAACACAGGTTTACACTGCCTTAATTAGCGATAGGCGTTCCGTTAACGGGACAGTTGTAAATCATGCAGCGCGTTATGTCAAGATCGCAGATTTTAGAGAAACAACAAATGTTGGTACATCTTATATTGGCTGAAAGCTTAAATTATTGTTAATATAATTGCCCTGTCCAATTTACAGTAGCTATTACTGCGAGAAAATGCCATGCTATTGTTTGAGGAGAGCTCCTAACAACAAAACAATTTTGTCAACGCGATAGGTTTTAAAAATTCACCTCTGAAGGTGAAATGTGCACTTACATTCTGAAATCTTGCTCTGATTTATCATCCAAAGGGTCCCAGAGGTAACATTAAGTGTCGTTTTGTTAGAAAAAAATCATTTTTCATATTCTAAAAAGGTCCATATAGCATGCACGATCGATTTTGTATTTCCACTCGTTCAATTTGCAAAGAAAGGAATCTGTGAAAATCTCACCCTAAACGTTGTTTGAACGAGTCAAGTCACGTTCGTATGTATTCCTCAGAGATCCTAGAAGGTAACAAGACTTCACTAATTCATTAGGGGTGTAGTATATCCTATAGGACACCATATATGGTCAGAGAGCGACGCCTTCATGGCATGCCGATGACGCAGGTGGCCATCACTTGAAGGACTGTATCTTTGTCAAATAAGCAAATGTTGAACTTATAATACGGCTACTAATACTTGGAAAGCTAAATCAAAGTCAAAGTATACAGATTTGACGATATTCTTGCAGAAAAATGGAATATGAATGAGAATGTCTCATTCACGATTTGCCCAAATGTACCTGGGGACTTGACACTAAAAGTCTTGTTGTTCACTCATTTTTGAAGTTATCCATCTGAAACTTTGCACATACACTGCTGCCATCTTGTGGACACTATCGGAATTACAACCAGAGTGATGGCTATAACTATGACCTTTCTCTTGCATTT